>NC_041391.1:633571794-633574789 GCF_002162155.2 Triticum dicoccoides
CAGCATTGCATGTAGCTCCGCCACTGGCTACTGCGGTGACACATTCATGTTCAGAAAATCCACAACGAACAGTTCAGTTGTCCACACGAATTAGGAGGGAAAAAAGATTGTCGTTCCAATCGTGCCTTGGCTACATTTGCAGTATCATTTTATTGTTGTTTCAGCACAAGGTTCTATCCATCTGCTGTTTAGGCAAGTGCAGCATGTGTAGTTTTGGGATAGCAGGACCAAACTGAATCTGTGTACATGAGCTATCATCATTTCACAAGTAGTAGCACTCATGTTAACTGTGGCAAACTTTATAGCCAACTCTGTGGCAAAAGAAATTAAACAGTGTTATTTCCCATCTGTCGCGGCGACGGCAGAGCGATTGGGGGCGGTCGATGGCGAACAAGCCTAGGAGGAGGTTTATCACCAGCAGCTCATGAAGTACCTTGATTCCCCGTCTCTCAATCATTGATGTTGGCTCTCACTCCGGTGCCTCACGACATAGCTGGTTCGTTTCCTCTCCTCTCCCTCACGCTCATGGATTCGATCAATCACTGCATCTACTATCAAGATTAGATACTGCATGATTAGATGGTTTTAAGAGACAAAAGTGTAGATCATACTTGATTGATTCAGCAATTGACACCCTTCTGTGCACAGTCAGCATGTAGTTACAATTTATTTACATTCGTCAATGCAGAGGGAATGCCCAAACTAACAAGCAGCTATCTTTTTTGTTATATTTACTAGTCACCGATTCTGACCTTTATTTTCTTTCCATTGGTGACCAGAGATTTGCCATGCAAGATGACTCGTCGAAGAGGATGTCTTCATGTCCTGCCAGTTCAGCTCCTTGTTTGCGTGATGAATCCCCGCTGGAGCCCCTCTCTTCCAGATAGCACATGTAAAGTCAAGCCCTTGCACTTGACATAATTTACAATTTATTCATCTTTCTTTTGCGAGGGGAATTACATTATTCATCGGCATAACAACAGTTCACATGCTCTTCAAGCACACTGATTTTGGTCTTCTCAATAGACTCACAAAAATTCTCTCATTTACTGGGCATGTAAGGTCAAATGGTGCATGCTTTAAACAGATAGTTCTTTTTTAAAAATCCTACGAGGATGAATCACCCACCTGAGTTTCAGCAGATAATGCACCTAAAGCTGTTATAAATGTAGACTCTATATTTTATTTTAAGCTGTCGCATTGTCATGGAAGTACTAGTAATCCAGTAGGTGCATTTGCATCTAGTGACTAATACAAAGGATACAATAACAAGCCTTTTGGCTGTTAGAGGAAACTACGTAGCTAAAAAGAATATATAATTGTAGTAGAAACAATTGGCAATTCAATTTTGTAGCTGCCCATGATGAGCACACAGGCAGCTTAACTCTGCCCATTCTTCCGTCTTTACTCACTAGTGATCTATCAGCTCTCTGTTGGTTGACCAATTAATTGATTAGATACAATGCTCGGTGGTTTCCTTTATGTGAAACATGGTAGTGCTGGTGCCTGACAAATCACCAGGTTTGACTTTTGCAGAATATAGTTTGTGCCTAGCCCCTTACCTTTGGTGTTTATGTAGGTGCCAGGATCCTGGAGTTGACAAAACCAAGTCTAAGAGGAACTTGTTCGATAACGTCAGCAACCTTCTCACCAATTTGTTTTTTAGCGGCAACCTCAAGAATATGCTGGTTGCCGAAGGTGCTTTCACTGATCTGTTCGACCGGCCCCTTCGCTATTCGCTCTATGATTTGTTCCTTGGGGTGCTTATCCCGTTATATCTCTTGTTACTTACTGTTTTCATTGTGGTGCTTTGTTCTACCTATGTCTTCTCGGCATAGCCGGTCCCAAGCCCGGGTAAAGGAGGAGGGTTGTGATAGGCTTGGCGAGCCAACGTAAAAACTAGCCAGTCCCATAGGTATGAAACCCATTTGAGCGAGAGTAGTACTAGGATGGGTGACCTCCTGGGAAGTCCTCGTGAAAGGGTTTCATGTCTAAGGATTGTGATAGGCTTGGCGAGCCAACGTAAAAACTAGCCAGTCTTTTGGGTGTGAAACCCATTTGGGCGAGAGTAGTACTAGGATGGGTGACCTCCTGGGAAGTCTTCGTGAAAGGGTTTCATATCTAGCCTACCTCAACTTTTTTGGGATTAAAGGCTTCGTAAGCAAGCAAGCACAATACTTATCAGATAAAGTTATATATGGGAGAGGTTTTCTAAGGGTGTTTGTTAACTACAGCTAGTGACATTGCTATATCAGAGTATGTTAACACACACATAGGCTTTTGACCTTGATTGGTTTCTTGCCAACTATTTTCTGGAGTTGTCTCCTTGATCTTTAATTGAACATCACTACTGCTGCTACTCTTGGAGGAAGAATTTGACCATGAAACAGCAATCCCTCTCATACAACAATAACATCTCTTGCTTTTGTCGACAGTTTGTTCAAGCTATATACTGTTTCCATTTTCTCCTCATTTTATTTTCTCTTATCTTCAGGAAACGAAGTAATCGGGTGGTGGTAGCAAGCAGGAGAAGAAACCATCACAGATTTGTCGGTTGGAGCCTACACATTTTTCAATATTGTCAAGGTCAGAATACAAAGGTTCCAATTCATTATAAATTTGGAGCCTACGAATATACTCTCCCCCGTTGATGTATTTGTAGCTTTGCAATCAGTGGGTGGAAGCTATTGATTGGTCAGATAGAGCATATTAACATTCATGTGTTAATATGAAATAAGGCATTTTGATGCGGCGTGTGATGAATTTCATTCTGGAAGAACCAGGAGGTCCAGTTGGACCTGTTTGCCACTAGGCTTGACAAAATGATGCGATCCGATACAAATCGGCCTCTCAAAAATAATAATCAATGATAAAACAAGTTTCTTTTTCCCCCTCTAATCTAGGAAGACACGTTTCTTCTTTTGAAAAATAGAGGGCGGCTCCCTCTGATTTTTATTTCTAGAAACCATGGTCTTTACAAACTGAAAAAAGGAAG
>NC_041391.1:633575059-633588605 GCF_002162155.2 Triticum dicoccoides
TAGGTGCATAATCGCTTCTTAATAAGTCCATGAGGAGGTCAAGTTTGTTCTGACTTCTGGCAAGTATATTTTCTTCTTCCAGGTTGAGCTTTCTCTTTCTTTTTCAAAAAGGAAAAAGAAAAAAGCGGTTGAGTTTTCTCTTGAAGCTGCAAAGAAATGCCACTCTGGGAATATGATACTCTTCACCAGGCAAGTTTAGGACAAATTTAGAACTCTAACATTTCAAGTGCTACCTGTAGTATATCTAACTATGAATGGAGTTACGATGTTGGATTCGATACTGACCAAATGTTTTACCTTTTGCAGCCATTTTTTGTGCCTATGGATCAAATGCTTCGAGATGGCTGCGAGAGGTTGCTCCATCTCCACCATAATGCCCTGGGAAAGGAGCCTTCCCTCTGCGTGCTCCTGCTCGTGCAACGACGTGGCCCTACTGTTTTGCGTCAGGAGATGAGAGCACGTGTGGCTGCTCCGTGCTCCTCCGACCATGCCCTGCTCATGCCGACGCCATGGAGCCTGTCAAGGTCCCCTGGCCCTCTTCTCATCTCCCTGCTTGATTTGCTCTTGTTCCCTTTCCCTGACGTGGTTTCCTTCCACACGCAGGTAAGAGCACAAAGGGACCAGCGGCGGAGGCCTACTACAATTGCAACGGTGAGTGCTCTTCCCCTTCACTTGCCCTGTTCCGTCCATGCATGGTTCCTTTATTTGAGTTTTGTCAGTATTAGTTGTGTGTGTGTGTGTGTGAGAGAGAGAGAGAGAGAGAGAGAGAGAGAGAGAGTAGTTTTAGTTGTTAGTTTTGAGAGAGAGAGAGAGAGGGAGGGAGGGAGGGGGAGGGGGAGGGAGAGGGAGAGGGAGAGAGAGAGAGTTTTCATTCAGTCTGCTATGAATGCTTCCGTGTCATTGGTATCCACCGCCGAATCAAATCATTCTTGTTTCTCTGGTTCTGTAGGTTTGTTTGGCACATCTCAACAATATAAGCTCTAATTTTACTTGATGCCTTTAACTGCCAACTTAACTTTGTTAGTTAACTCGTGAACTTTCATATGCAAACTTAGATTATTCCAGTTATATGTTGCTTTTAGATATCTCTTGTTTTACCTGTAACAAGTTTCAATTCGAATAAGAAAGACTTTTGAGGACATGGATGTGCCTTTTGTAGTTCACTTTCTGAATTTGCTATTCTTGGATTTGAATTGGGCTACTCCATGGAGAAACCGAATTCGCCAGTATTCTGGGAAGCTCAGTTTGGTGATTTCTCCAATGGTGCACAAGTGATATTCGACCAGTTTCTGAGTAGTGTAGCAGCCAAATGGCTCCGCCAAACTGGCCTTGTTGGTCTACTGTCTCATCGTTATGATGGCAAGGTCCTGAACACTCCATCTCCCGTCTTGAGCGCTTCCTTCAGGTAATTCACGGAACATAGTTTTTCTTGTTTTTTCTGTATCATGCTGCCAATAATCTTGTCCAGTAAGAAGCAACCTCCTGTTTTGCATCTTTTTCTTTGATAGTTCTATAACATGCTGTTGTTGTTTGTTGGTTTGAGATGTCCTGTCACTATTCAAGGAAATGCGATTTGTTTTACAACTTTTGATAGCTCAAGTTGTTACGGTGATAGATTTGCTTTCATATCATGGTCTTTGATAGCTTGTTTTCATGATCATACTGAAGTGCTTCATCGTACTCTCAGTTTTCAATGCTACCAGCTGGCAGCACTTGGGTGTGCGTGACCGCATGTCCTTATTTTCCCTAGCTTACGTACAACGGATGGGGTTACTTTGGTTTCCTTTCCTTTTTGGTTTGCCAAAAGTATGTTGTTCCCTGGTAGCATCGGTCTACACTTGTTTCCTGGTAGTAGCGTCAGCCAGCACTTGGTGTGAGATTTTCTACTATAACGCATTGAGTTTGTGAAGTTGCTCTAGTTTCTGATCTATGCAATGCATTTTGCTGTACAGAAGGACCAGAGAGAGAAGGTGAAGAAAAAGGAAAAGCCCCTACTGTTCATTTTTCCATTGAGTTGATTTCCTCGCTGTCCATCATCATGGTTTCAGTTTATCGGTATAAACTGGCATGACTTTTGTTTTAATGAATTGGCATGTTTAGTCAATTTCTAAGGAGTATTTTTCAGTTTTTATAAGAACAGAGCTGATTTACTTGGTCTTGGTATATGTTTGTTTATTTTGAGATGGTTCTAGGTCTTATGTTTTTGCTGAAGTGGCATGATATAGCAACCATTGATCATGGTTATGCAATTCTTGGCCATGCTAGTATTCTCGACTAAATCTTTTACCGAGTGTTAGTGCTGTGGTTTGTGTTGCTGCCAAGTAGCATGGCATACTTGACCCATTCTCATGTGTGGTCCTGTGCGCAGTGAAGATAGTGATATGATCGTTTCACTGATCAACTTGTCTTGCCAGATTTACAAGTAGTCATTTATTTACTGCTCTTGACTTGTTTTACATGGGATTTTTGATGTGTTAAAATTGTTGTTGTGCTTCCGATTCTTGGCATTGACAGTCTGGTTCCGTCGAGATCGATGATGAAGATGTCAATGCCCATGGAAGTGGCAAGCAGATCACCAGGCAGAAGTTGAGGCGATCATCAGTTACCAGTAGTCGTCATGAAGAAGCCAAGGCCATGCAGCTGTTGGTGATGGGACCTGTCAGGATGCCCACCAAGGTGCTCAACATCAGCACCAGGAAGTCCCCCCTGTGGCGCAAGGTGACCTCTCCCGCCTCTCTGCTCGATCCCATTTACTTGGTTGATCCCTGCCAATATTGTGTGGTATATCCTTGGTGAATTTGTCATCCCATCAGTACTGAAATTGAGTTGAAATGCTTATAACAGAGCCATGCTTGTAACTGTGTCAGATCATACAATGTTGAACTTAATGTTCCTTGGTTTGCATTCTTGCACTAGAAAACATGATTGCAGTTTATTTGAGAAGACCCATGTTTGTAATCATGTGAGATCATTGGATTTTGAGCTAACATTTCATTGGTTTGCGCTAAGAAGCCCGTTTGTTTACCAACGGTTGGTCTCAGCTACAGAAACAATCACTCTTGTACTGATGGTATCTTGGTTTGCGTCTAGAAACACATTTGTTAAACAATAATCAGTCTCAGCTACAGAAAATACCGGTTAATGTACTGTTGGTATCTTTTAAAATACAAATAACTCTATGGTTTGTACAGAAACAACAACGTCTGGCTGTGTTGAGAGCTATAGACATAATGATTCTCATATAAGTAGGATATACATAAGATGTTTAAAATGACCAGAATCACGCTTCTCACTTTCTGCCATATTAAGGCACTTGGTTGTGTAACCAAGAGCCCATTTGTGGTTCTAGTTATAATTTACTGTTATGTCATAAATAGGATGATTTTGACTTACTCTTGTGTCCAGATTAGAACTTTGTAACTGTGTCAGACCGTTGCATTGTGGACTAACAGTTCCTTGGTCCGCATTAAGGAACCGTTTGCTAAAAAACCAGCCAGGTGGTCTCGCCTACAGAAACTACCACTCTCTTTGGTGTCTGGTGATAGTATATCTTTTAGAAGACACAAATAAGTCTTTTGTTTCTACAAAAACAACAGCATCTGGTTATGGTGAAAGATATAGACATATTGTGCTCATATCAGTAGAATATATGCACGAGATGTTGAAAATGGCCAAAATCACACTTCTTGCTTTTGGCCATACTAATGCACTTAGTGGTGTAATCAGGCTGCATTTGTGGGCCATGCTTGTGTGTTTGATTCTACTACGTCCATTCCAAAATATAAGACGTTTTGGAATGGAGGTGGTAATTAGCTAGGGGATTGTTTACTGGTTGCAGTTAGATTTTAGTGTTGTGTTTTATAAAGGATGATTTTGACTTACTGTTTGCGCGTCCAGATTAGATATATGCATCTGCTTTTGGGAAATAACACAATGCTAAATGTGACATTGAAAATTGAGGATGTTAACCATTATATCCCCTTCCTTATTTGTAGAATGTAATTGTGTCAGATCATTGGATTGTCAGCTAACCATTCCTTAGTTTGTATTAAGAAACCGTTTGTTAAAACTTAAAACAGCAGGCAGTCTAAGCTACGAAAACTATTGCTTGCTCTAGTGGTAGTATCTTTTAGAAGACACATATAAGTCTTTGGCATCTACAAAGACAACATCATCTTGTTATGGTGAGAGCTGGCACTTGGTTGCATAATCAGAACCTATTTGTGGTTGCTGTGTTTGTGTGCTGGAGTATATCGCCTTGACTTCACATCTGAATGGCAAAGCATATCTCTCACTTTATGTTGCATCTGGTTTTCTACAGTCTGCTATTGTCTGCAAATTTTGTATTGTGTTGACTTGTGACCCCTTTTGGTTGTCTTGATGTTTGGATTTCTTTACGATTTGGCACTTTTGCTGGTGATATGACTCTGATGTTATGTCTTTTGCAACCCGGTGCAGAAGCCCGTGAACTCGTCTGTGTGGGCCTCCTTGGGTGCGATGGCGGCGGTGGCGGTATACGGCCTTGTCTACAACTGTGCGGTAAGTTCATGGTTTTCCTCTGTCCACCCCTCTCCCGGTTGCTCTGAGACCTAGCCCTAGAGCTATGGCTGCTCAGTGTGCCGGTCATCGAGCCATGGTTTATTATGTGATGGTAGACTCTCTAGCCATTTCCTTACACCAGTAGTATTGTTACTGTTCGCATGTTCAAGCTTTTTGATATGCTCTCGGTTAATGATCATGACTTCACTTTGTGAATGGTCTTGCCCTGCTACGGGTGTTATCATCTTTGTTTTTGTGGGCTTGCTAAATAATTTTAATCATAGATATTCTATGGGTGTTTCTGAGATTCCCACATAGATTCAGATTATACTAGATGGTAGCTTAGCTTGTTTTGTTAGTACTGGTGCATGGTTTGTTCCGGATTTGATGTAAAGCATTAGTCTTGATATGCAAGGAACAATTCATCTAGGACGATGTTTTGCTGAATCCAACTGATTGTTGTTGTTTAGACTTGCCAATGGTGCATTGTCTGTGTAGCAGTGTTCCTTAAGTTTTGACAAGTGAAGCAATAGGACACATGATGATGCTAGGTTATTTGTATTTTTTCAGCGATGAACTCGCGAACTAGTTCGCAGGCGGCCTAGTCCTTCCAGTGAGCAATGATATGTAGGATCTCTCAAAGAAAATTCTCATTCCATACATACCGAGTGTCTTTCCCCACTCTTTTGTTTTTAGCTTGTCATGGCAAGATTTCTTCCTGGCAAGTTAAATATATGTGAATGTTCATCAACATGCAAAAACTGAGTTGCAGTTATTTGATGTTTTGCCAGGGCAGTTTCTACGAGATGCAAGCATGATTGTGCTTGTCGCCCAGGACCAGGATGTCGACGTATGGTGTGCACCAGGAGGCGAACTCGTGCGGCTCAAGGACAGATTGTTGTGATGATCTATCTGGGTTGTCTAGAAAAATCCCAATTTTGAGTGAAGAGTGGATCCTGTTTGCTACAATCTTTAGTACGTATTGGATCCCAATTCCGTTTGTTTCTGGGATGATGCAGATTTTTTGCCTGTCTATACTATAACTTGCTGAGAAAAACCAATTGTCGCAGATACTAGTGTCGATGTTGCCTAACCATTGTTCGAGGCTGAAGAAGCAAATAGATGATCTGGATGAGAAGATGGTGGTGACTGACTCTTCTCCCGAGTCTTTGGCGTCCAAGTAGATCCAGGTGAGTACTTTAGTAACTCAGGCCATATGATCTGGGGCAATGTTGCTGCATGACATTATTTGGCCATCTCAGTTTTTACTGGTTGCACGACTATAGCTCCTTTAGTAACCCAGGCCAGTATGGCCATTCAGATAAATTTGGCCATCTTCAAGGGATACGAAATGACCACTCAAGTAACCCAGTTCTAGTGTAATACGGACATGTAGTAAAGCACCAGATCATAATTGTTGTAGCGGCCCTTGTTCTACCTTGGCACCTCGTGCCAACATAACAAACTGTTTTTATGCAGTTGTGATGTAAACTGCCGGTCCATGTCTTTTGATAAGCAATCACATTTATCTAGATGTCATGTTAGTGTGTGCTTTGATAGCTGCATGTTGTCCGTCAAGTAAGAGTGCATTTACCAACCATACCAGGATCCATCTCAATACGAGTTAGCATCTGATAGTTGTTGCATGTTCTTTTCATTTTGTTGGTACAATTTCTGTTTGTCCATAATCTTAGAGCCTAAGTACTATTTATGAGAATTTCCTGAAAGTGAAATATGACAAGAAAACTGGACTGGTTAAGGTGTTATGTTTGTAAAAACTCTTGCTAACAGATGCTGCTAAGCTAGCTATGTTAAATTTCCTGAGGTGGCTGATAAGAACTTGTGGCATACTCGACCTATTCCAATGTGTTTTGCTGATGTGCTTCTTGGACGTGACAGGATTGTCCTTTGTAGGTTGCTTCCTTGTGATAACCCCTTGTTCGTTTGCTATTAATTGATCTTGTTCTCTCCTGCTCTTTGCCCAGGATGGTGAGGACGGCGAAAAGAAAAGATCTTTGCTGGAGATGGTGCACCCACACCCATCGGGCTATTCTTCCGGAGGGCAAAGCGGGCAAGAAGAGGGGTCAATGGAGCTTGGAGCTCTATGGGAAGTCTGGTGGTTTTGCTTTATATTTCGATTTTTACATGTGAATGGGACGTTGTTTGCCTCGTTTTGCCGGGTGCTCATGTTGTATCCAACATATGTCTTTTTGAAAAGCAATGTCATGCTTCTCTATGGGAGACGAGAGGTGCATTTGGGAAGTCGCAAAATCATTGCTTTGTCATGGGCTGGTCTGAGTTTCAAACAACGTGATGTTTTTTTTTTCTCTCGAATGACAACCAGGATATTAGTATGATCTTTTTTTTATCCAATGTATGTACCGAAGGATCATCACCCTCTTATGTTTTTGTGTCGTGAATACTCACGAGCTAATCATCCTCGTGTTTCGTAAAATTTAAGTTCATCTTTGCTTCAGTTGCCCCTGTAGTAATAGGGATATACTGTCATGTTAAAAAATGTGATTGTCTTGTTAATTTTCAGAGCCACAAACTTGCTGGTAGCAGCATTGTCATTAACTTTTGATTGTATTGGACAGAATGTAGCTGGTCGATGTCAAGAAGTTCCCTTTTTTAATATCAAACAGATTGGCTGCCTCTTTGTTGAATGAATGTTGTTTCTGGTTTTAGCAATGCATCGATTCAATTGGAAATGAACACAAGCTCTAGCGCCTTTTTTTTGTCAGAATTTGAAGGCAAATGAAATAACAGAGCAGCATCGGAAGAGATCAAACAAGAGGACAGGCGAGTGATAAACCCCTTTTAATGTTCAGGAATTTAGTACATGTATAATTGACTAGAGAGTACAAGTTGATATCTCATTTTGCGGACTTAGGACCCTTTTTTGAGGGACCGACTCTTCTTCTTTTTTTGAGGGACTGACTCTTCTTTTCTTGTTCTTCTTATATCTGTAACGTGCCCTCTAAATAAATGGATATGTTGTAGTTATGTCACTTAATAATAATCAGCTTCATTTTCAAATACAAAGATAAAATGGCAAAAGCTTTATGGTTATTAATCCTATCCATCGATCCGTCGCATGCAAGGCGATCCACAAACTTGTTGGATATTGGTCCTATCCATCAATCCGTCGCAGGTTAATGGCCGCCTGCCTCCGGCCACATACATAGTAATTTCATTCGTTGAAAACGAAACGAACGAAAAGGATCATCATGTCACTAAAGGAAACGAAACGTCCCAAGGATATGCCATCTAGGCTTGCGCCACCTCATCGATCCGTGGCCTCGTTGCACCATGACTTGGACCACGTGTATATATAGTAGAAGGAGTCATCCGTCCGCGTGCAGGATGCGCGTGTGACTTGGACTTGGGGCTTGAGCGACGGTGAGGAGAGGAGAGGTTTTGCTCCGCCACCGATGAGCCGCCGATTAGATGGTGTCGCCGCCCACGACGGGCGTGGACTTGTGCACCCGGACGGGACGGGTTCATCGAGAAAATTGATGGAGGCGCATGAGCGTGAGGAAGTAGTGGAAAGGAGGGTCCATTTTGTTCGGCGTCGGCGGCATGGCGAAGGAAGGAAGGAATGAGGAGGAGGAGGAGGAGAGAAAAAAGATGCGGTCTTTGATTGAATTTGTGCGGCAGCCTACAAGGAGGGAAGACGAGGGACGGGCAGCAGCATGGCGACATTGGCGACATGACGGAGATGAGATGAAGGAGACTCGGTCGGTCGCTCGCTCGCTTGCTGGGTGGAGGAAAAAAAGGAGTTGGCGGCGACTGTCGTGGTTCTAAGTCTGACAGTAGAATGGGGGGTAAGTATGGAAAGGCAAGGTCCTAGCTATGGAGTAGTTGTACACACGGGTGTTTAGCGAGTTCAGGCCCTTCTCGGAGGAAGTAATAGCCCTACGTCTCGGAGCCCGGAGGCGGTCGACTGATCTCTGTGTATATGAGTTATAGGGGTGCGAACCCTTCTACCAGTGGAGGGGGGTGGCTTATATAGAGGACGCCAGGACCCCAGCCAACCCACGTAGAGGAGGGTTAAAGTACATTAAGGCCGGGCGTTACTGGTAACGCCCTACATAAAGTGTCATCATGACCATTAAGACTACTTAATTATAGACCGTTTGGATACAGCATAGATCCTGAACTTCTGATGGTCGAGTGCGTCTTCATGGTCGAGTGTCTTCTAGCCGGTCGAGTGGAGTCTCCCTTGGTCGAGTGGAGCTTCTCTTGGTCGATTGGAAGGTAGCTTCGTATGATGATGTCCTTGGGTATGGTATCCTAGATAGGTCCATGACCCTACCCTAGGTACATAACCTCATCATTAGCCCCCGAATGGATCGAGGTTCGAGTGAGGAAGGAGTTGATGATTTTCTCCGACTTATTTACTGTACTTTGATTATGTCGTATGTTGGATCGGTGATTCTTCTTTCGGCGTTGGCGTCGACTTTTACTTCAGTCGCCTTGATCCATTCTTATCTTCTGTCGAGTGAACTTTTGAACTCTGGTGAACTTCCGAGCGACGGATCGCGGGAAGGATATCGTCTGACAGATTGATCTGCTGTTAGCGGATTTTGCGGGATCTGAAATTTGGGAAGCGCGCGAAGCGGGGCGATCCGCGGCAATCGGGCGGGATAAGGCATGGATGCCTCGATTTCCGCGTCGCCTTTTTCGCCACGTATCGTACGTGTGCGACTGTTTCGGGATGTGACAGATCTGCTCGGACCCACTCGTCAGCCACTCGGAAGCGCCTTTATATAAAGCGTCGGGGAAGAGTTTTTGAACAGTGCCTCCCCATTCCCCTCTCTTCCCTCTCTACCTCCGCCCACGGCGCCTGCTCCTACCTCCGCCTTATCCACCTCTCGAGCGCTTCACCGGCGATAATGGTGAAGGAGAAGACGGCGGCTCTAGAGCGCGCAAAGAAGGCGATGGCGACGGGGCAAGCGAAGGGGAGACCGTCTAGTCGGGGCGGATCTTCGTCGAGGTCCCGCCTGCCGAAGGGTTGGGTCCAAGGGGATTGGATCCGCTCGACCATCACTGAGAAGGATCTCGACGACCTGGCCAATGAGGGACTGATCCCCCACGGGTCAGCGAGGCTCCCGGGGTCCGAGTGTCAACCGCAGCCGCAGGAGGGTGAGTGCGTTCTCTTAGCCACTCAGGTAGATCGTGGTTTTTCTCTGCCGCCGAGTGTGTTCTTCCGTGGGTTTCTGAATTTTTTTGGGGCGCAACTCCACCATTTCAATCCCAATTCCATCGCCTATCTTGCTGCCTTTGTGTCCATGTGCGAGAACTTCCTGGGTTGTCGACCGCACTGGGTCTCTTCAAGCACATATTCACCTGTCGGTCGCAAACAGTAAAAAGGCGAGTCCGGGTGATGAGAGAACCAAGGTTATTTAGATGTGCGGGGGTCTTGGGATTCAGTTGAGGAATAAGAGCACTTTCCCGGCCATGACCCTTCCTGAGTCGGTCAGAGGGTGGCAGTCGACTTGGTTCTACTGCCAAGACGAGTCGACGTCGTGGCAGTCAACTGGTCTCCCTCCGTTCTCCATGGACCGAGTGGACAAACCGTCTTCTCTGAAGGTGCTTCCTGAGGAGAAAGCCGAGGTAAAAATGTTGGTGGAGCGCGTGGTCCAACTCGTTCGGGACGGAGTGACGGGCATGGATCTTCTGGAAGTCTTCCTTAGGCGGCGCATCCAACCGCTCCAGTACCGAGGCCACCCGATGTGGCTGTATTGCGGTACCGAAGACACCACTCGGGTCCATCCAGAAGCAGTCGACGACGCCACGCTGGAGAGGTGGGTGGCTGCCATCACAGGGAACAAGGACAACCCTCGAGGGGCTAGGAGGATCCGGCCACTCGACCATACTTATACGCCGGACGCGGTATGGCCATTTATCCCCGATCATGATCTTGTTTTATCCATTCTGCTTTGCCGCGAATTGGTCGATTGATCTTTGTTTTACTTTGTTGTCTGACAGGCCACCACTAAATTGTACTCGATGCCCAATGGGGCGCAGACGCCGACTGAGGAGGAGGAAGGAAGCGGGGGCGAAAGCCCAGAGGAGTGGGATTCGGATGCTGACGATGACGATGAGGGTGATGACTCTGGTGAGGAGGAAGAAGAGGAGGAGGAGGAGGAAGTTGCACCTCCCCGCTCGGAAATACGCTCGAAGCTTGCCCATGATCCAGCGACTGAGCGGGGTAAGGGGGTCGCAACCGCTTCCCAGTCGACCAAGCGCCCTCAGACCACTTCTTCGGCGCCGACTGAGAAGGCTCCGAAGCAATCTCGAGTGGCACCGTCGAAGCCTGCAAAGGTCTTGCCGAGGATGAAGATGGTGATCCCCACTATCTCAGGGTAATGGTAGTTTTGAGCTTTCCCTGTTTCATGAACTTGTTCTTGGTCGACTCATGGGCCAATTGACTGACTTTTGGAACTGCATTGCTGCTACTTCCGACACTTCAGCAAGGGCCGAAGACCACGAGATGGAGGATGCTGCAACCTCGAAACCTGGTATGACTCCTGCGTTGCCGTTTTCAGTCGACTGACTCATTGTCTCTAATTTTGATTCTTTCTGTAGTTTCATCTAACATTGTTATTGACCTTCTTGACGATGACGACGAAGAACCACCACGGCCGAGGAAAAGTAAGAAAACGTCTGCTGGCAAGGCGACTCAGGATGTGCCAGCACCCGAGACGTTGGTCGTGGAGGGAGACAATGTCACTCGACCCACCGTAACCTTCGCGGTGCCGTTGACGAGTGCTCGCCCTTCGTCGTCGAGTGCTACTCAACCCTCGCTTTTCTCCACCTACCCCGTTCCAGAAGACCAAGCCAGTGCTGCTAAAGAAGCGATACGCCAGGCGGGGGTCATGATGGAGCAAGTGAAGGCAATTTGAGAAGCCAGCCAGGCAGCCTATGACGCCAGTTCTGCACTCCAGAGTAATGTTCAGGTCAGTCGGTCACTGCCTGTTCTTCTTTCTGAAATTCCTAGAGTCTGTCCTACACCCACTGGGTGTGTGTCGATTGAAATTCCGGGTTAGTGGGGGCACGCCGAGTGCACCCACTGGGTGTAGTCCCCAAGGCTATGGTGGACTGCTGGCAGTCGACCATAGTCTTTATGCTTTGAGTTTTTCTTTACTCGACAAGGTCAAATAGATTCATAGACCGGTGGGGGCACGCGGAGTGCACCCACTGGGTGTAGTCCCCGAGACTGTGGTCGACTGCTGGCAGTCGACTATAGTCTAAAGAACATTGCCTCTTTTTTTTGTTGGTCGACTGGTCGACTCTTGATGAAACTAGTGGGGGCACGCTGAGTGCACCCATTGGGTGTAGTCCCCGAGACCATGGTCGAATGTTTGTATTAGGCCGTAGTCTTAGAAACGCTATGATTTTTCCTTAGTCACTCGGGAGTGAATTGCTGTTGATGTTTTGTCGACTGAACTTTCGCAGAGGTCTTGTGACCTTGTTTCTCGCTACGCCGAATTGGAGAGCAAATTCATCCAGCTTGAACTTGACCAAAAGTTTGTCCAAGAAAACTTCACGAAGGCGAAGGAGGAAGCAAAAGGTATGCTCGGTGAGAATCTTGATGACTGTCCTTGCTTCTTAACTGCCTCCGATTCTGACCTTATTGTGATTTTCGCAGAAAAACTGAAGAACGCTCTGAAGAAGAAGGACCTTGACCTTGCCGAGGCGCAAAAAAACGGCCGCGGACAAGACTAGGCTTGCTGAAGAGAAGTTGGCTTCGGTCGCCAAGCTTGAAGAAGAAAACGCTAATCTGAAAGCTGCTCTTGACGTGGCCAACCAAGAAGTCACTCGACTGAAGAACGACAAGATTGCTCTGAATGACAAGGCCAGTGAGTTGGCGGGCAAGAAGAATGATCTGGAGGCTTATCTGGGCGGACTCGCCAAGAAGCTATTCCTCATGCTTGAAAGTAATCTTTGGTATCAAACAGGCAATTTTTAACCGCTACTTTCGACTGTAGTTTTGACTTGGTGGTTGTGCTTGCAGAATTTTGTCAGAACTTTGAAGAGGAGACCGGTCGACTGGAGATAAACTTGGATCCCATCAACTCTCCCATGAATGACGATGTTGCCATGAATGTGCTCCGGCTTGAATCTCGCGTTGCAGCTCTCGTCGACTATCTTGCAAGGCTGAAGGTCGCAACATCTCGCATTGACACGACACTTTGGCCAAGAGAGACACTCCAGAACGACCTCGAATCCCTGATGACTCGACTGAACGAGGTTCCAAGTCAAGTGCAGGAGTGGAAGAAGTCTTCTGCCAGGTGTGGTGCAGTTGTTGCTCTATCTCTGGTCCGCGTTCACTGCAAGGATGCACGAGAGGACAAGCTGGTGGCCCTCAGGGTGGCTAACACCAAGAAGCATGATTTCCGATCTTTCATGGAGACCTTCATCGATGCAGCCACTCGGATTGCAGATGGGATCGACCTTGATGAGTTTGTTGCGCCTTCCAGCCCTCCACAGGAGGGGTAAAAAACTTCTGAGCTTGATACTTTAAATTTGCCTCGGTATGCCGAGTGGGTTTTGTAACTGATAAACCTTAACAGGCTTAGCGCCTGAGCACTTTTGGTTCCATTAGGTATTATCTGAACTTGGGTTTCGTTTGGGGTGTTTTTTGCAGGTTAACGCGAGGCGCTTATTGCAGTAGATTAGTTCTCCTATAAACTTAGGCGAGCACTGAGCTGCAGCTAAGTTCCCGAGTGGGAGGTTCGCTCTCCACTCGGTAGGATTTTACTCAACTTAGGCGAGTACTTGGACTGCAGCTAAGCCCCCGAGTGGGAGGTTTGCTCTCCACTCAGTAGGATTTTTAGAAACTTAGGCGAGCACTGGGCTGCAGCTAAGCCCCCGAGTGGGAGGTTTGCTCTCTACTCGGTAGGATTTTTAGAAACTTAGGCGAGCACTGGGCTGCAGCTAAGCCCCCGAGTGGGAGGTTCGCTCTCCACTCGGTAGGATTTTATTCAACTTAAGCGAG
>NC_041391.1:633588792-633605144 GCF_002162155.2 Triticum dicoccoides
AGCTAAGCTCCCGAGTGGGAGGTTTGCTATCCACTCGGTAGGATTTTTAGAAACTTAGGCGAGCACTTGGGCTGCAGCTAAGCCCCCGAGTGGGAGGTTCGCTCTCCACTCGGTAGGATTTTCAGAAACTTAGGCGAGCACTGGGCTGCAGCTAAGCCCCCGAGTGGGAGGTTCGCTCTCCACGCGGTAGGATTTTATTCAACTTAGGCGAGTACTTGGACTGCAGCTAAGCCCCCGAGTGGAAGGTTTGCTCTCCACTCGGTAGGATTTTTAGAAACTTAGGCGAGCACTGGGCTGCAGCTAAGCCCCCGAGTGGGAGGTTCGCTCTCCACTCGGTAGGATTTTGTTCAACTTAGGCGAGTACTTGGACTGCAGCTAAGCCCCCGAGTGGAAGGCTGGCTTACCACTCGGTAGGATTTTGTTTATCTTAGGCGAAACGGATTTCGCAGCTAAGCCTTCGTGTGGGAGACTGGCTCACCACTCGGTTAGGATTTTTTTTTACAAACTTAGGCGAATCGGATTCGCAGCTAAGCCACCCACTGGGGGATTGTTTTATATGGACAAAAGTAATAACAATCACTGGGAAAACTATAAATCTCTTGTCTTTGATAAATAAACTACAGGAGTACTTTTATTACAACTCATCCGAGTGAATACTTAAGTGTAAAAGGGGCGGAGAAGCTCCGCGTTCCAAGCTCGGGGCTCGTCGATCTGATGCTCGACATTGTAAAGACGGTCTGCTCCATTGTGGAGAACCTTGGTGACGATGAAGGGACCTTCCCAAGAAGGAGCAAGCTTGTGTGGTTTCTGCTGGTCCACTCGGAGAACTAAATCTCCTTCCTGGAAGGCTCGACTCTTCACGTTTTTGGCGTGGAAGCGACGCAAGTCTTGTTGATAAATGGTCGATCTGATCAGAGCCATCTCTCTTTCTTCCTCTAAAAGGTCGACTGCGTCCTTCCGTGCTTGTTCTGCTTCAGCTTCGGTGTAGAGCTCGACTCGGGGAGCGTTGTGGAGAAGATCACTCGACAAGACTGCTTCAGCTCCGTAGACCAAGAATAATGGAGTTCTTCCAGTCGACCGGTTGGGTGTGGTCCTTAACCCCCAAAGCACCGAGGGAAGTTCGTCAACCCATGCACCCGCCGCATGCTTGAGATCACGCATTAAACGGGGCTTCAACCCTTTGAGAATCAAACCGTTGGCTCGTTCTGCCTGTCCATTCGACTGTGGATGGGCGACTGAAGCATAGTCGACTCGTGTGCCTTGAGATATGCAGAAAGCTCTGAATTCTTCAGAATCAAAGTTTGACCTGTTATCAGTGATGATGCTGTGCAGGACTCCATATCTGAATATCAGTTCTCGGATGAAGCTGACAGCGGTGCCAGCATCGAGGTTCTTGATGGGTTTGGCCTCAATCCACTTGGTAAACTTGTCGACCGCTACCAGCACATGTGTGAAACCGCTCCTTCCTGTTCTAAACGGGCCAACCATATCCAAACCCCATACAGCAAAGGGCCAGACAAGTGGTATGGTCTTTAAGGCTGAGGCGGGCTTGTGTGACATATTGGAGTAAAATTGACATCCCTCACACTTGTCGACTATCTCCTTCGCCATTTTATTCGCTCTGGGTCAATAAAAACCAGCTCGGTATGCTTTGGCCACGATGGTCCGAGAAGACGCATGATGGCCACAGGTCCCCGAGTGGATGTCGTTGAGAATCATTCGACCTTACTCCGGTGTTATACATTTCTGGCTGACTCCAGTCGCACTTTCTCTGTATAACTGACCTCTCATGACGGTGAAGGATTTGGACCGGCGGACGATCTCTCGAGCTTCTTCTTCATTCTCGGGGAGTTCCTTCCTCAAAATATAGGCGATATAGGGCACTGTTCAATCGGGAGTGATGACCAAAACTTCCATGATTAAGTCGACCAGCGCTGGGACCTCGACTTCAGTCAGATCTGTGGCGCTTTTAGGCTGCGGGGCTTCTTCAGTGAAAGGATCCTCTTGAACCGATGGTGTGTAGACATGTTCCAAAAACACGCCACTCGGAATGGCTTCCCTCTTGGAACCTATCTTCGCCAAGTCATCGGTTGCTTGATTTTTCAGTCGGGGAACGTGATGGAGTTCTAACCCTTCGAATTTCTTTTCAAGCTTCCTCACTGCATTGCAGTATCCAGTCATGGCTGGGCTTCTAACGTCCCACTCCTTCATCACCTGATTGACCACCAAATTCGAGTCGCCGTAAACCATAAGGCGACGGACGCCGAGTGAAATGGCCATGCGCAACCCATACAACAGTGCTTCATATTCTGCTTCATTATTGGAGGAATCAAAGTGGATCTGGAGCACATATCTGAGCTTATCTCCTCGGGGAGAAACCAAAACTACTCCAGCACCAGAACCATTTAACATCTTAGAGCCATCAAAGAACATGGTCCAATGCTCCGAGTGAACTTGAGTCGGCTGCTGCTGTTCAATCCACTCGGCAAGGAAATCTGCTATAGCCTGGGACTTAACGGCTTTCTTTGCCTCGAATTTGATATCAAGGGGAAGGAGTTCAATCGCCCATTTAGCCACTCGACCAGTTGCATCTCTGTTGTGCAGAATCTCTGACAATGGTGCATCGCTGACGACTGTAATGTCATGATCAAAGAAATAATGAGCAACCTTCTTCATGGTCATGTAGATCCCATATACGAGCTTCTGATAATGAGGATATCTTTGCTTCGATGGGGTCAAAACTTCAGAGAGATAATACACTGGGCGCTAAACTTTGAAGGCTTTCCCTTCTTCTTTCCGCTCGACCGTAAGTACTGTACTGACGACTTGTCCTGTGGCTTCAATATAAAGCAACAGAGGCTCTTTGCTGATTGGAGCAGCAAGCACCGGCTGGGTGGAGAGCAGAGTTTTTAACTCGGCAAATGCTGCATCAGCTTCTGGAGTCCACTCGAACTTGTCTGCCTTCTTCATCAGTCGGTAAAGGGGCAACGCCTTTTCACCGAGGCGAGAGATGAATCGACTTAACGTGGCCAAGCATCCAGTAAGCTTCTAGACATCATGCACACGCACAGGGTGTTTCATTCGGAGTATGGTGCCAACTTTTTTTGGGTTAGCATCGATTCCTTGTTCGGAAACGAGAAAACCGATTAACTTCCCGCCAGGTACTCCGAATGTGCACTTTGAAGGATTGAGCTTGATATCATACCTCCTGAGATTGGCAAATGTTTCAGCTAAGTCAGTCAACAGGTCGGAACCCTTTCGCGACTTGACCATGATATCATCCATGTATGCTTCCACATTCCGACTGATTTGAGTGAGTAAACACTTTTGAATCATTCTCATGAACGTGGCTCCGGCATTCTTGAGGCCGAATGGCATGGTGATATAGCAGAAGCACCCGAATGGGGTGATGAAAGCTGTTTTGATTTCGTTGGGCCCATACAGACGGATCTGATGATACCAGGAATAAGCGTCTAGAAAAGGCAATCTCTCGCACCCTGCGGTCGAGTCGACAATTTGGTCGATGCGAGGGAGAGGAAAATTATCTTTCGGGCAGGCCCGATTGATATGTTTGAAATCAATGCACATATGAAGGGAATTGTCCTTTTTGGGAACCATAACGACATTGGCGAGCCACTCGGAGTGGTATATCTCTCGGATGAACTCTGCTGCAAGGAGTCGAGCCACCTCTTCGCCAATGGCCTTTTTCTTCTGAATGGCGGACCGTCGAAGATGTTCTTTAACAGGTTTTGCCTTTGAATCGACTCTAAGGCGATGCTCAGCCAGTCCCCTGGGAACACCTGGCATGTCAGCTGGCTTCCATGCGAAGATGTCCCAGTTCTCACGAAGGAACTGGATGAGCGCTTCTTCCTATTTAGAGTCGAGTGTAGTGGAAATATGGGTCGGAGCTGCATTGGGGTCAGTCGGGTGGATGTGAACTGGCTTCGTCTCACCGGACGACTGAAATGCTGACTCTGTGGCGGGCTTCTTGGCCCGCAGTAAATCACTCGGATCTGCGTTCTTCTTGTATCCCTCTAGCTCTATCACTGTTATCTGGTCATCCGCAATCTTTGAGCCTTTCTGGAAACACTCTTCTGCTTTCTTCCGGTTACCAGTGACGGTGATCATGCCTTTGGGGCCAGGCATCTTTAACTTGAGGTACACGTAACATGGTCGAGCCATGAAGCGGGCGTAGGCTGGTCTTCCCAAGATAGCGTGGTAGGCGCTCTGGAAATCCACGATTTCAAATGTCAGCTTCTCTTTGCGGAAATGCTTCGAGTCGCCGAACACCACATCCAGAGCTATTTGGCCGAGTGACTCAGCCTTCTTTCCTGGGATGACTCCGTGAAAACTCATGTTGCTGGAACTGAGCCTGGACATCGGAATGCCCATTCCCTTGAGCGTCTCTGCATACAGTATGTTCAACCCGCTGCCGCCATCCATCAATACCTTCGTCAGTCGAGTGCCTTCGACGACCGGATCGACCACCAGTGCTTGCCTCCCAGGGGTGGCAATATGAGTAGGATGGTCCGACTGGTCGAAAGTAATGGGAGTTCGCGACCATCTCAGATAGTTTGGTGTCGCCGGTGCGACCATATTGACTTCTCAGTTGATCACTTTCAGTCGACTTTTGCTCTTTACATCAGCAAAAATCATCAAAGTGGAGTTGACATGAGGGTACTCTCCATCACTGTCCTGCTTGTCCTCAGCCTTGTCCGACTCCTTCTCTTTGTCCTTCGGCTGTTTCCCTTGGAACTGCTGGATTAAGAGCCGGCACTGGCGAGTGGTATGCTTTGGGTAGATGAAGTTACCCTCTTCGTCTTTCTTCGTGTGGATATGACACGGCAGGTCCATCACATCATTACCCTCCTTATCCTTTACCTTTTTGGGGTTCCAAGATCCTTTGGGTTTTCCTTTAAATTTGCCCTGTATCACGGCTAGAGCCTCTCCAGGAGCTGCCGGCTCGGCCTTCCGCTTTTGCTTCCGACTGGAGTTTCCTTTATCTGACTAACTCGGCTTGTACTTGCCGCTCCGGAGTCGGTCCTCTTCTTCGCCGTTGGCGTACTTGGTGGCTATTTCCATCATCCGACTCAGGGTCATGTCTCCAGTTCGACCAAACTTCAGGCTCAACTCGCTGTTCTTGACGCCATCTTTGAAGGCGCAAACCGCTTGATGGTCCGACACATTCTCTACAGTGTGATGCAAAGTGATCCACCTCTAGATCTAATCCCTGAGTGTTTCACTCGACTTTTGTACACAAACTTGTAGCTCAGTCAATCCAGCAGGTCGCTTGCAAGTTCCCTCAAACGTCCTGACGAACACTCGAGAAAGATCTTCCCAGGTGTAAATGCTGCTGGGAGCCAACTGATTCAACCATGCCCTGGCTGAACCCTCTAGCATAAGTGACAAATGTTTCATGGCCACCTCATCATTACCGCCACCAATCTGAACAGCCACTCGGTAGTCTTCGAGCCAAGTTTCAGGCTTAAACTCTCCGGTGAACTTACTCATCCCAGTCGCCAACCTGAAGTTGGGGGGTATCACTGCGGTTCTGATCGCTCTGCTAAAACATTCTGGACCTGAAACATGGACTCGGCTGCTTGTGGGCACATCTCTGTCATGACCACCTCTATGAGCTCTGTTTCGGTCAACCAAACCTTGCACGATGATGGATCTCGCGTCAAAGCCCGGCTCTCTGGGGTCGACTGGAGCTCTCCGCCCAACACTGAGCTGGCGCCTGTCATCTTGCTGCCGATGGGCGTTAGACCCACTTCTCGGAGGAGGAGTGGGCCCTCGACGCCTGTCATCACGATCAAATCGGTCATCATAGTGGTCCCGCCGGCCTTCACGTTCCATGCGCCTCGAAAGCGACCTTGGACTGTGAGCCGACTGAACAGTATTCGCAGCGACAGATCGACTGTGAATCCTGTTACGTGACTGTGACACAGCTGAATTCTGATCTCCTACTGCCCGGAGCAAATCTCTGATCTGCATCAAGCCTCTTCCAGCCTCTGACTGAGAGGGCTGAATTGACTCCGCTATGCGGGTTGCAGCTGCCAAATTCTGAATTGGGGTTCGATATACCTGAGTTGGTTGCGGAAAGAGCTGACGTCGATTGGAGTTAGTCGCTCGTTGACGCGCACGCTCGTCGAGTGCTCGCTGAAGGTTCTCCAGTCGATTGCATTCAGCCAGGTTGGCTAAACGCGCCTCTTCCAGGGCGCGAGCCTCAGGTGTTTCTCCTGCTATGGGAGTATGCAGGGCATCCATGTTCCGGCGGCGAAGTTCTTCTCTCTGCTGGGAAGTGAGCGGCTCGGGTTGGTACTCTTCATGGGCTTGAGCGGGGTCGTTCTCGTCGTCCATCCCATCGCCGCGGGGGAAACCGGGAGGACTACGGGGCCCGTTGACCATCAGGACCTCCGCCGCTGGGTCACTGCTATCGCACTCGGATGCAGTCTCTACGGAGCCAGTCGACAGGTCGAACAGGCCGTAGAGAGATTCGTCGGGCTCAATCGCCGCGACTTGGGTGGTGGCCGATTGGCGAGCCACTGCGTGCCTCACCCATCGCTGGAGCCTCGACCGACCAGAGCGCTTGCGCTGGTGGGAGACAGGGAGGGAGGACGGCGCAAGAGTCGATCGGTATGGAGTCAACGGCTGCCGCAGCAAGACGCCGCGGACACACGCCCGAAAGTGCGTCGTCCCACGGACGGGGAGCGCGTCGATGTCGAGTGGTGCCTCCTGGAGCCAAGCGGAGTCGTCGGCGATGAAAGTGAGCGCACCGAGACGGATCTTGTGGCCCTCGACCAGTGCTCTGCCGGAAACCATGATGAAGGCGATCGGACAAATTGCAACTTCTCCAAAAAAGTCGCTAAGACACCTGCCCCACGGTGGGCGCCAACTGTCGTGTTTCTAAGTCTGACAGTAGAATGGAGGGTAAGTATGGAAAGGCAAGGTCCTAGCTATGGAGTAGTTGTACACACGGGTGTTTAGCGAGTTCAGGCCCTTCTCGAAGGAAGTAACAGCCCTACGTTTCGGAGCCCGGAGGCGGTCGACTGATCTCTATGTATATGAGTTACAGGGGTGCGAACCCTTCTACCAGTGGAGGGGGTGGCTTATATAGAGGACGCCAGGACCCCAGCCAGCCCACGTAGAGGAGGGTTAAAGTACATTAAGGCCGGACGTTACTGGTAACGCCCTACATAAAGTGTCATCATGACCATTAAGACTACTTAATTACAGACCGTTTGGATACAGCATAGATCCTGAACTTCTGATGGTCGAGTGCGTCTTCATGGTCGAGTGTCTTCTAGCCGGTCGAGTGGAGTCTCCCTTGGTCGAGTGGAGCTTCTCTTGGTCGACTGAAAGGTAGCTTCGTATGATGATGTTCTTGGGTATGGTATCCTAGATAGGTCCATGACCCTACCCTAGGTATATAACCTCATCAACGACCGCACCCGAGCCCGGCGAGGAAGGAGGCGAAAAAAAGAGTTCGCGCATTGGTTTCGTCGGTCCGGCAGCTCGCTCCAACCATGGAATTGGAAACCCGACGAACTTCAGTTGTAGTCTCCGCTTCGCCCGGGTGCGGTCGTCGGCAGCTTCTGCTGCTGGGCGATGAGTCGAACCAGGAGCTGCCGGCCGGTGCCAGAGCCTCCGCAGCTGCGGCACGGCTTGCGGCCGGAGCCGGAGCACGTCCCGCAGCCGACGTCGCCATCGGACCAACGGCTACAGAGGCACTCCTCCCGGCCGGTGCCGCTGCACGTGGAGCAACGAGGCCGCGCGTCCCATCTGGACGCCGCCGGCAGCCCGTCCCCGGTCGTCCGGTTCGCCATCGCCATGCCGGCCAGCATCCCGAGCCCCGCCGACGCGATCACCATGGGCGCCACCATCTCCACAGAAGAAGCGATCCAAGTACCTCCCTTCTTTTCTTGCTGCGCAGATTGCTGGCTAGCTACGGGACACGGATAAGGAACAGTAGAGGAGGTGTCGTGGCTTTCTTCTTGCCTGGCGTGGTGCTGGTAGGAGCCGATGAGAAAGATTTCGATGGATGCCTGTGGACGTGGTGCGTCGATTGATTTATAGAGTAGGATTTTTCCGGGTGGTGGGAGCTGGGGCTCGTTTGGTTCGGCGGGTTGGAGCGTAGCGGAGGCGCGGAAGGGGAGGCGTGCCCGCCTCGCTACCTTTGCTTGCCTGCTTGGCCTACGATGCTTCGGCGATTCTGTTGCGGTTTCGTGTGTGCATACTGCAAGCCGCTTGGCTACTTGCTGGCTGCAGCATGTGGATTTACGTCTTCCTTTGCCTTTTCCATGCTACGGGACGAACTGGCAGCTAGGCGTAGGATTTGTCCTCTGCATTCTTATGAATTACGTTAGCGATGTAAGACAATAGGCTTTGGGGGGAACCGACACAACCCTCTAGGGGTGGCCTATCACATATATATATATATATATATATATATATATATATATATATATATATATATATATAATGAGGTGGTATACAACGTTACAATATACACATGTAAATACAGTCTAACACCCTCCCTCAATCTTAGCCACTTTTTAATGAATCTAGAAGGGTAAGATTGCGTCTGCAAGTCTCAAACTGTGGCAAAGGCAATGGCTTGGTGAAGATGTCAGCAAGTTGATCCTTGGAAGAAATAAACTTGATCTGTAGTTGCTTCTGAGAGACACGTTCACGCACAAAGTGATAGTCAACTTCAATGTGTTTCGTTCGGGCATGGAATACCGGATTTGCAGAAACGTATGTAGCACCGATGTTATCACACCAAAGAACAGGAGGCTGTGATTGGGGTATACTTAACTCCTGAAGCAAGGACTGTACCCAGATGATCTCTGATGTGGCATTGGCCACAGCCTTATACTCAGCCTCAGTACTGCTACGCGAGACAGTAGCCTGTTTCTGAGCACTCCAGGCAATCAGGTTAGAGCCAAAGAAGATAGCATAACCCCCCCGTGGATCGCCTGTCATCCGGATTGCCAGCCCAGTCTGCATCAGAATATGCTGAAAGACAACCAGAGTCAGACGGCCGAATATGCAAACCATGAGCCACCGTGAAACGAATATAGCGCAAAATCCGCTTAACAGCAGACCAATGAATGTCACGGGGTGACTGCAGATACTGGCAGACTCGGTTAACAGCATAGGAAATGTCTGGTCGCGTGATCGTCAAGTACTGGAGCCCACCAACAATACTCCTGTACTCTGTCGCATCAGAAGAAGAAAGAAGCACACCATCAACAGCATTGAGCTTATCAGTGGTAGACATGGGTGTAGTCGTCGGTTTGCACTTAAGCATCCCAGCTCGCTGCAACAAATCCAGAGAGTACTTCTTCTGCGTCATAACAAGGCCAGCAGCACGAGAAGTAACCTCCACACCAAGAAAGTAATGAAGCTTCCCAAGGTCCTTGACCGCAAAATCAGCACCAAGTGAGCGAACAAGCGCAGTAGCAGCCGACTGAGAGGAGCTGACCAAAATGATATCATCTACATAGACCAACAAGTACATAGTAACCTCAGGCCTTTGAAGAAGAAACAATGAAGAGTCAGCAGTTGATGATGCAAAACCATGAGCACGAAGAGCCATTGCAAGACGAGCATGCCAAGCACGAGGAGCCTGCTTCAGACCATAAATTGCCTTGGATAGACGACAGAGATGATCAGGGCGATCCGGATCAGAGAAACCCGGAGGCTGGCGCATGTAAACCTCCTCCGCCAAGAAACCATGAAGAAAAGCATTTTGAACATCAAGCTGACGAAGAAACCAACCTCGAGTAACAGCCAGAGAGAGAAGAAGTCTGATGGTAGTAGGCTTGACCACTGGACTGAAGGTGTCTTCATAGTCAAGTCCAAAACGCTGTCGAAAACCACGAGCAACCAGACGAGCCTTATAGCGCTCAATGGACCCATCAGAATGCCTCTTCACTTTGAAAACCCATTTGGAATCAATGACATTTACCCGTGATTGTGGAGGAACAAGAGTCCATGTCTGATTGCGAAGAAGCGCTTGATACTCCTGCTCCATGGCCTCTCTCCAATGAGGAATGCGCATAGCAGCTTGATACGTGCGTGGCTCAGAGGATGGATCTGCGAGAGCAGCAGACATGCACGCCGCTAACCAAGCAACTGTGCCATCGTGACGTTGCTTAGGCTGAAAAATGCCACTCCGACTGCGCGTATGTGGACGTAGAGCAGCAGCAGGAGCCGGCGGAGGCGAAGGTGGCGGAGACGTGACGGTCGCCGGAGATGCAGGAATCACCTCAGGCGAGCTCGGGACAGACGACTCCGGGCTGCATGGCGAAGACTGGCCCGACGACAGGGGCTCAGAGGCCATGGGCGAACCGAGAGTGGGCGAGGCCAGCTCCGGTGACACCGGCCCAGACGGCCTTGGCGAGGCGAGAGCAGGCGAGGCCGGCCCTGATGAGAAGGGCCCAGACACCCTGGGCGAGGCAGGGGCGGGCGAGGCCAGGCCTGGTGATGACTGCCCCGACGCCCTGGGCGAGACGGGGACCGAGGAGGCCGGCCCAGTCGGCGGGGTTGCAGGGCGCGACGATGGCGAAGGCAGCCCAGAAGCCAGAGGCGACCGGGCCAGGACGTCGATCGGCCGTGCATGAGCACGGAAACCGAGGCCATGCAGGGGTGCCATGTGCTCCTCATGCAAAACAGAAGGTGTCGAGGATGAAGGCGATGGCGACGAAGAGGAAGATGGCACTTCCAGAATCTCCAAACGAGCCCCACGACCAGTGCCTGCACCATGGTTAGGCAACAATAGAGGAGAATATGCAACATCATCAAATTGGTCAGAAGCAACAGAGGATGAATGCATGACAGGTGGCTCGGTAGTGGACACAGGGAGTTTGGCAAAGGGAAAAACATGCTCATCAAACACAACATCCCGAGAGATGTAGACACGATTAGTGGGCACATGAAGACATTTGTATCCTTTATGAAGAGAGCTATAACCAAGAAAAACACACTTCTTGGAACGAAAGTTGAGCTTACGCTTGTTATATGGACGGAGATGGGGCCAGCAAGCACACCCAAACACCTTGAGAAAGGTGTAGTCCGGTTGTTCATTAAGGAGAACTTCAATGGGAGTCTTCATATTCAAAACACGAGTGGGAGTACGATTGATGAGAAAACATGCAGTGGTGAAAGCATCACTCCAAAAACGAAACGGAACAGATGCATGGGCCAAAAGAGTCAGACCAGCTTCAACAATGTGACGATGCTTACGTTCTACTGAACCATTCTGCTGATGTGTATGTGGACATGCTAAACGGTGAGTGATCCCAAGCGACTGAAAGAAGGAGTTGAGGTTGCGATACTCGCCACCCCAGTCCGACTGAACATAAACAATTTTGTGCTTGAGAAGGCGTTCAACATGTTTTTGGAACTGAACAAAAATGTCAAACACATCAGATTTACGTTTGATAAGATAAAGCCAGGTAAAGCGGCTGTAAGCATCAACAAAACTAATATAGTAATTATGACCACTAACAGAAGTCTGAGCAGGACCCCATACATCTGAAAACACAAGTTCTAAAGGATGTTTCACCTCACGACTGGACTCCGAAAAAGGAAGTTGATGACTCTTCCCCTGCTGACAAGCATCACACACTGCTACATCTTTATTACTAGACACACTAGGAAGCTCATGACGACGCAAAACATGCCGGACAATAGGTGTGGCCGGGTGACCAAGACGAGCATGCCACTGTGACAGAGATACCCGAACTCCACTGAAGACGCGAGCGACGCCAGGATGCTCCAGACGATAGAGACCTTGGCAGAGCCGCCCACTAAGAAGAATGTCCCTCGTGCCCCGATCCTTAATAAAAAGATCAAAAGGATGAAATTCACAAAGCACATTATTATCACGAGTGAGTTTAGGAACTGAAAGAAGATTACGTGTCACAGATGGAACTCGAAGAACATTGCGAAGTTGAAGACTCCTATTGGCATGTCTAGTGAGAAGTGATGCTTGACCAATATGAGAGATGTGCATACCTACTCCATTGGCGGTGTGGATCTTGTCGGAGCCATGGTAGGGTTCACGAGTGTGAAGCTTCCCCATCTCACTGGTCAGGTGCTCTGTCGCCCCAGAGTCCATGTACCAGTGGGGATCAATGGAGTAGGACTGAGTGTGTCCTTGTGGCTTCTGCGGCGGCGGACGATCAGCCATGGCGACCTGGCGAGCAAAGTTGCGTGTATCCTTCCCGTCATTGCCAAGACCAAGAAAACCCCGCTGGAAGCGCTTGTGACACTTCGAGGCCCAGTGCCCATCGCGACCACAAAGCTGGCACACACGGGGACCGCCAGCCCCTGGTAGCGTCGCAGTAGGAGGAGGGGCCGAGGCGGGTGGTGGTGACTGCCCCGAAGGAGCCCTGGATGAAGCAGAGGAGCGACCACCCTTGGTGGCGGCGTTTGCCGAGAGGGCGCCGTTGCCCCTGGATCGGCGCGTCTCGACTCGTTGCTCAGTAAGCAGGAGGCGTGAAAAGACCTCGTGTGCTGGCATGGGCGTGGAGTTGCCTCTCTCATTGATGATCTCGACTAGGGCGTCATACTCCTCATCAAGACCATTGACAATAAACGAGTTGAACTCGGAGTCGGTGAGGGGCTATCCAATGGAGGCCAGCGTGTCGGCGAGACTCTTGACTTTGTTGTAGAACTCAGTGGCGGTGGAGTCAAGCTTCTGACACTCCCCAAGTTGGCGACGGAGCCCAGATACACGAGCCTGCGACTGTGCCGCAAACGAGCGCTCAAGAATAGTCCATGCCTCGTGGGACGTCTTGGCGAAGACAACAAGCCCAGCAACGGCCGGAGAGAGCGACCCCTGGATGGAGGAGAGGTTCGCCTGATCCTGCCCTGTCCAGACACGGTGAGCCGGATTATAGACCGGACCGTGCACGCTGTCAACCAGCGCAGGAGGGCAAGGGAGAGAGCCGTCGACATAGCCAAGCAGATAGTGACTCCCAAGAAGCGGAAGAACCTGCGCGCGCCAGAAGATGTAATTGTCCGACGACAACTTGATGGTGATGAGATGGCCGAAGTGAAACGGCGGCGGTGGCTGCGATCCCATCGAGGAGACTGGCTGAGGTGAGACCACCGTGGAGACAGTCAGAGGGGCAGCCGGCGCGGTGACAGAGGGCGCGATGGCCGCGGTTGACGCCGCGAAGCCTGCCAGCGCGACGTCCTCCGCCACCAGCGGCGCAGTGGCCGAGGGCGCGATAGCCGCGGTTGACGGGGCGGCGGCGGTGTGGGCCACAAGCGTCTGCCCGGGCGAAGTAGCAGCCAGCGGGAGCGCGAAGAGGGAGCCGACGCTCCGTGTCCCGATCGGCGCCTGAAGGGAGGCGGCATCCAGCGGCCTCGAGAGAAGTACCGCGAGGGAGGCCGGCAGGAAACCGTTGGCGGTGGAGCCGGACGCAGCGGCGGACGTCATAGCAGTCGGGCGACGGCGACGGCGGGCGCGGCGGCGGCGGCGGTGGCGGCGGCGGCGGTTTAGGATTTTTAGGCGGAAGCGGATGTAACCTAGCGTGATACCATGTAAGACAATAGGCTTTGGGGGGAACCGACACAACCCTCTAGGGTGGCCTATCACATATATATATATATATAATGAGGTGGTATACAACGTTACAATATACACATGTAAATACAGTCTAACAAGCGATTACTCCGTACTTGCAAGATATTTGGTATACATACGTCGGACAGGATGGAAGCGCGTTTGGATGTGCTCATGTCTCAACCGTCGACCAAAGGCTCACTAAAAGCCAAACCATAGCACGAACGCCATGTCGCCACCCCATCCAAAAATCTCCAAGTGCTATCATTTCCGCTGTCATATATAAATTTTGAGCTATAATAGATAGGGTCATTGCCGACTGGGTTCCTCCCCGCGTTAATTAATGGCCAGCCACTCGATTGGTATGATCTGTACCGTTGGATGGAAAAACCAGCTCGTTCCTTTCCTTCGACGCCTCACGGCCGCTCGCGCGTTTGTATTCTTGTCGTGCTCACGTAATAAGTAGGAGTACTCACGTACTAGCATCTCCTGCTTATAGTGGCATGCAACAACGTGAACCTTTGAACTAGGAAGTGAAACGACAGCCGCCGCCGTACCAACAAGAGCTGCTTCAAACGACCAGCGGCCGAGTGGTTGCGTACGAGGGTGACAAATTGTAAGCCGAGACTACGATGATGCGAGGCTGATCCGCCTGCTACGGGTGTCACGGTGAGGCCACGTGGCAGCGCAGCAATGTTGAACATCGGTCTTTGCGACACTCGACTGCTTTAATGGTTGTGACCATGCTACGAAGCGTGTTGCGGCGGCCCCGACAATGATGCGACGACATGTTTCAAAGCTCGTGGTGTGCTTCGAGGGCCGCGGCGGTGCTGTGCGGCATCCTGGCTACTTCGAGGATGTTGCGACGGCATGCTCCAACGGCCATGGCGATGCTATGAGGCGTGCAATGGCCGCGACGTTGGCACAATGACATGCTTCGAACACTCATGGTGTGCTTTGACGGCTGCTACGCCGCCGCGACGACATGCTTTGACGGGCGTGGCTGCGTGGCAATGTTGCGATGCTGAACGACAGTCTTTGTGACACCCGACTGCTTATATGCTATGAGGCATGCTGTGACGGCCCCGAAATGGTGTGACTGACATGCTTCAACGCTTGTGGTGTGCTATGATGGCAACGGCCACTAGTAGAAAAAGGATCAAATGTGAAGCACAATAGTGCCGGTTGAAATTTCAGCCGGCACTAATGTGTACACTAGTGCCGGTTCGTGGCGGCGATCAATAGCACCGGTTCGTGGCGAACCTTTAGTACCGGTTCATGCCACGAACCGGTACTAAAGAGGCTGTGTCAGCCTGCGATCAGGTTATGGCCCCACCACCACCATTTAGTGCCGGTTCGTACCATGAACCGGTACTAATGAGGTTATGGCAAGCTGTTTTTTAGTCTCACCTCGCGAAGTGAGAGGGACTAGGAGCGGTTTATAAGCCCTGAGTGCAGAGACGATGAAGAAGAGGCTCAATGCTCACGTTTCTTAGCTTCAAGCCTTCAGGAATACGGTAGACTGCATGGAGCTATGCGCAGTGCAGTTTACACTATTTCAAAAGGCTTGAAGCAAATTAACGAGCATTGCACCTCTTTTTTATTTTTAATAACTTATTACAACTCCGGACTTCTTCTGTTATGGCAAAAACTAATTGCACGTCGACATTTCTTTTTTTTTAAGTTATAATTCCAGATTTTGACCATCAAGTTTTGCAGAAAAGAAAAAATAGCAGAAAAGAAGAAAAACTATAGCTGAAAAGAAAAAAACAAAATAAAAAAACTACTCAAAAATAAATAGAAGAAAATAAATATAGCAGAAAAGAAAAAACTACTCAGAAATAAATAGAAGAAAAAATAAAGCAGAAAAGAAAAAAAATTATATTTGCTATTTTTCAATCGTTTACAAAATGACCATGAAATTGAAAATCACTACAAAATAAACTCTGAAAATGTTGAATTTTGGCAAACTAGATGAAAAACTACTCACAAATAAATAGAAGAAAATAAATATAACAGAAAAGAAAAAACTATACAAAAAACTACGCAAAAATAAGAAGAAGAAGAAGAAGAAGAAGAAGAAGAGGAAGAAGAAGGAGAAGAGGAAGAAGAAAAAGAGGAAGAAGAAGAAGAGGAAGAAGAAGGAGAAGAAGAAGAAGAAGAATGTTGGGGCGCTGTCCTGTGGGCCTGTCAGACCTTGGGTGTGCAAATACATGCCCAATAGGGCAGCAGGCTCACAGGGCAGCGCGCTCTAATTAGGCCCAGAAGCCTGCTAAATAGAGGAGTTCGAAAGGGCAGCCGCGGCTGGGTTTATAAACCAGTGCGGCTGCCCTTTTCTCGGTGAGGTGGGACTAAACATAGCGCACTGCGGTGGCAGCGCACGGCCATTAGTACCGGTTGGTGGATCCAACCAGTACTAATGTCTTGCCCTTTAGTACCGGTTGGAGCCACCAACCGATACTAAAGGCCCAGTTTCCCGTCGCTTGGGCTGGCCAAAATTGGCCTTTAGTACCGGTTGGTGGCTCCAACCGGTACTAAAGGCTCCCCCTATATATATGACACATACGAAAAATCAGTTATCTCGTCGCCGCTTCGTTCCACTTCTCGCGCGAGAGAGTCTCGATCTCGACGACGCCGCCGACGCCGCCGCGCCGTCGTGCCGTCGCCCTCGCCGCCCCCGCCGCCCGTCATCGTCGTCGCCGCGCGCCCCCGCCGCCCGTCGTCGTCGCCGCCCCCGCCGCCCGTCGTCGTCGCCGCCCCCGCCGCCCCC
>NC_041391.1:633606065-633607825 GCF_002162155.2 Triticum dicoccoides
TATATAACTAGTTTATTTTTAGTAAATGCTTACTTTGAACTAGTTGAATTAATATAACTAGTTTATTTTTAGTAAATGTTTAGTTGAACTAGTTGAATTAATATATTATTTTTAGTAAATGCTTACTTTGAACTAGTTGAATTAATATAACTAGTTTATTTTTAGTAAATGTTTAGTTGAACTAGTTGAATTAATATATAGAACTAGTTTATTTTTAGTAAATGCTTAGTTGAACTAATTGAATTAATATAACTAGTTTATTTTTAGTAAATGCTTAGTTGAATTAATAGAAGTAGTTGAATTAATTGAATTAGTAAGTGTTTAATGTTTCGCCTAATATGAACATAGGAAATGTTGTCTGACGACGGAAAAAATTTCATTATGTGCGAATACTGTGAAGACCAGCGCGGCCAATCGACAGAAATTTTCTTGTTAATGGTAGGCGATTCAGCATCAAGCTGGATGAGACTTTCGAATTCGATACAGTAAGTCACAATGACAAGTCTGTTTTCGTAATTAAGCATGACTTATATATGCTTCATTTGCCTGACTTATAATTTTTAATTTTCACTATTCTACTAGCGCATCCCCTGCCATGCAAGAATTTTTGTCTTGGATAAGATAGGTTTCAAAGATATGGAAACTATGAAGGTAAAGAGAGCTTACCTGAAAACTAAGCATGATGGTTATACTTTCAACGTCAAAGTATACAATGCACACACGTACACCTATTTTGAATGCAAAACTTGTCAAGTACTATGCAAGGCTTATGCATTTGAGCCTGGTATGGTTATCACCTTTGATATTCGTCCGGAAGATAATATTGAAGGTAATAGAGACATATGGATCGATGTGCAGACGCCTCCAGTTCTACCATTATGTGAGTTCTTCTCAACTATATTTTTGTCTTTGATATTGCTTATTTAAAAATAACTGACAACTAATTTTTATTGACAGCTTATCTCCATTCAACCAAACATGTCCGGCGCTTGGTAGAGAGGACCTACTACTGTCCCGGCGCTGAACTAAACTGCGAGGAGATAAGTCATTATGTTTCATGGCTTGAGGATCTTCATATTGTCAAGACAAATTTTCTTCCTGCACTTAGAAATGTTAGTACTCAAAACGTGCGACCAATAGTGATGGTATTGAACTATGGTCACATCTATTTAGGAATGATGGTAAGATATTTACTATTTGTCCTCAGTGCATATTTTGCATACATATTTTTTTTGCTAAACTTTCATTGCTAAGTATATTAATTAAGTACTATACGATGTTCTTCAACAGGGACTCCCGATGACAGTTGTGCCTCAGGAGATCGAGACTAAAGGTCAGATGTCAATTGTTAGCTTACGGCCAAGATATCCTGCATTGCACATGAATTCATTCAGGATTTCTAGAAGCGATGAATGCTTAATAGTGAAAGATTGGAGGAAAATTGTTAATGATCACAGAGAAGTACTAGGGGGCAGCAATGAGAAGCGCATCCCACGATTAGGAGACAGGTTCATCGGCATGCTCCAGTATGATCAATTAGGAGAGCTATACATGTTCTATGCTATTTTACCAGAGAGAGAGAAAGAGTAGCTAGCAGGAGTGATTTAGCTAGTTCTTCATGCTGCTCTTAATTAGTACTTGTCCTTTCATGTCCGTGTTCTTCGTTCTGAACTTAAGTGATTTACTTTTGTGGTGTTATATATGAACACTTATAATATCATGACAATCATGTTGAACTCGATGATTGGTTCTACTAGAAA
>NC_041391.1:633608436-633609748 GCF_002162155.2 Triticum dicoccoides
TGTGTGTGTGTGTGTGTGCATAACGTGTACAATGTGTAGTATCGTAAAATACTAGCAAACGAAAAAGAGTTAAAATGGAAACACAAAATTAAATGAAAAAGAAATCATAGAACTAAAAATCCCCCAAACCTTATAGTACCGGTTGGTCTTACCAACCGGTACTAAAGGGCTCCAGGCCCCCGGAGCTGGCTCGTGCCACGTGGTTGCCCTTTAGCACCGGTTCGTGCTGAACCGGTACTAAAGGGGGGGGGGGCTTTAGTGACCACAATTTAATGCCGGTTATGTAACCGGCACTAAAGGGCCTTACGAACCGGTGCTATTGCCCGGTTCTGCACTAGTGGGCGGTGCTGCATCGGCATCCCGACTACTTAAAGGATGTTGCGACGGCATTGCTCCGACGGCCGTGGCGATGCTATGAGGCACAACGACATGCTTCGAATACTCATGCTGTGCTTTGTCAACTACGACGATGCCATGACGACATGCTTCGAACACTCGTGGTGTGCTTTGTCAACTACGACGATGCCATGACGACATGCTTCGACGACCGTGCTAGTGCTACGAGGCATGCTGGAGTAGCCACGGCGATGCCATGACGCCTGCGCTGTACTTCGACGGCCACGATGCCGTTGCGACGACATGCTTCGATGGCCACCGGGATGCTGCACCGGCCAGGGTGCTTCGAACTGTCATGGTCATGCTTCGACAACCGTGAAGATGCTACGACGGAGGCCCGGCTTCTTGGACGTTGTTGCATTGACGTGTTTCACGGGCAGGCAAGTGTATGAGAGTGACGGGCATGGCTGCTTCAATGATGGTGCAATGGCGTGCTTCGACGGCATGTGCCGATGGCGGCCTGACTGCTCTGTGATACTGGGATGACATGGCTCAAAGGCGGCAAAAGCGGCATCAAGGACGCTATATTCAGAGCAATCTTTGACTCCATGAGCTCGCTACGACGAAAACCAATTCGTACGGTTAGGTCCAGAAGATGGTGCTCTAGAAATCCTCGTTTGGCGCTTGCATGTACCATCACATGCGTAACTAGGTGGCAAAAGGGCTGCGTATGGGTGTAAGAAGGATCGTCAAAAAATAGACAAGTCACGGGGACACTACTACAAGTCACGAGCTCACGAAAAAGTGGGCTACCTTCGCATCGGGCCACACGATCGCCGGAAATCCGACGGCGCCGGACGTGGCTTACGATATAAGAAATCATCCGACTGATTTAGAACGTTTTCTTTAACTAATTTGCTTACAACATCTCCAGCCGTTTGGCCCACGGCGCACCCGGCGAAGGGCGTTAGGCGTT
>NC_041391.1:633610029-633613462 GCF_002162155.2 Triticum dicoccoides
GGTGAGTTTCCAGCCGTGCCCCCAGGTTTCGACCCCAAATGCAACAAAATTCAAAGTTCACTCTCCGCTACCAAAAAAGACACAAGTTCGGTGATCATCATGCCATGGGTCGACGATCGAACATAGCCAAAGTCCGGCGATCAAAAGGGTAGGAGCTATAGACATGGAACTCAAACGGCTCCTCCGCCATAGGGCTGGCGAGGTCGGCGTCGGCGTTGTGGGCACATCTTCAGTGCTCGGCGTTGGCGTTGACGTAGGCGTAGGCATAGTCGTGGGCGTGGGCGTAGGGGCAGTGGTCGCCGCCGGTCCCGACATCTGGTTCAAGATAAGGTCGCGCTCCGCCAGGTACCACACCTTCACTTGCTCGTCCATCGTCGACATGCCTGCCCCCATCAGGAACGACAGGTCGGTGTTCCTCTTCTTCGCGGTGACATTGGTCCTGAGAAGGTCGAGCTTGACGTCATGCTTCGTCATCAACACCGACCACCTCTCCTCAGATTTCTCCTCCCTCTTGGCGGCGTTCCTCTTGGCGTGGGTGATGCACTGTTCGATCGACGAATGCAACCATTCGGCAGCGGGTGCCACGTCCCTCGCCACCTTGGCTATTTTGTTACCATCAGGACGCCCTTCTGCCGTCGCTGAGGCAGACGCGTCCGGGTTGTAGACACCATCCTTGGCCTTGGCGAGAGCGAGCCGACACTCTGTCCATTTCTCGCACGACTCGGTCCTGGTGAACACATGAAGGAACTTGAACTCTTGGTCATTGTTGTCCTGGCGAAACATGTCGAACATCGAAGAACAAGTGTCGGCTAGGTACACAGCGAAAAACTGGGCCGGTGAGCGATGGCCATATCTAACGCTCGACGTTGGCGCCGCTTTCCGGGCGAGCCATGACCTCCTCTTGAATCCCATGCCACGTGTTGCAAGCCTGCTGGATGGTCGCCCAACGGTTTGCCATGGTTTTCTCGCCGCGATCCATGTGGATGTTGGCGAAGTCGGAGTCGACCAACTTGCACTCGTCGAACGCCGTCTTGATCCTTCTCCAGTACGTGTCAGTGTTCTGATTCGCGCTGGTGATCGGGTCGATGCTGACGGTCTTCCATGCTTCGGCAAGGCACTCATCTTCCTTGGCCTTCCACTTGACGCGAGGCTCGCCTGGACTAGCGTTGGCCGCCCGCTTCTTCTTTCTCCCTTTGGGCGCTGGCTCTGTCGGTTCTTCCTCCTCCACCTCCTCCTCGGTGTCGTCGAACTCGTCCTCCATGTCGACGGCGGTGTCCAACATTTCATCTTGCGTGCGGAACCCGGGGCAGGAAGCGGCGGCGACCGAGCCGCTCATGATTATCTCGTCCATGTCAGCGTCGGTGCTACTGAACTGTGGTGTCGAGCCGTGTGCGAAGGGTAGGGCCCCATGGCGCAGGCGAGCCTGAGTACGTCGGCGACGAGTAGCTGTACTAGGTGTTGAGGCCGGCGGTGAACGCGGAGGAGGGAGCGTGCAGATCGGGGTTGAAGACGGGAGGGGACACGCGTGGGTCGGGGTTGAAGACAGGGAGAACGCACGCGGGGCCACACAATGCAGGAAGGTGATGTTGGAGTTGAAGCCGCCATGCGCGTCGCCGTCGACGTAGCCAGGCGATGGCGTGTACCCCCACAGTGGCGGCGAGAAGTTGGCCGATGATGCCACGCTCTGCTAGCTCCCCACGCGCCTTGTGGGCACTGGCCGACCTATTGAGGCGGAAGGTTCACCTTCCCGCGCGAGACGCCTCCTCCTGCTCCGTCGCCGCCTCCCTGGCCTTCTTCATGTTGAGCATGTTCCGCATATCGGTGGTGACCACCGCCCGACAATCAACGTTGGCCTTCCACTGGCGTTTGTCAAGCCCAGGGGCCTTGGCATTGGTGCCCTCGGATTCCGCTGCTTTGGCTGGACGGAATCAATGGTTAGGCGAGGGGGCGCATACTTCTTCAGCGGCATGGCGGGCGAATCCGGGGAGAATAGTGGGAGCGGCGGGGGAGAAGGGGGATGACAAAGGGGAAATGGAGGGAAAGGGGGGGAGGGAATCAGTCGGTGTCGTCGACAGCATGGGCCCACGCGCCTTTTCGCTTCAGCCGGTGCCCCCAGGCGACGCCCGGTGTGCTGGGTTCGGCTTGAGTTCGCCGGTTGTAATTTCGGCCCAAACTAGCGGAATACAAGGACCTGGGGGCGCGGCTGGGCCTTTTTTTCGGCGTTGGCGCTAAAAAGGCACCCTGGGGGGCTGTTGGGGGCGACTAGAGATGCTCTTACAAGTTAAAGAATCACGGTCGCTAGCTATATCTATTTTTCTTTGAGGAGCCGGCGGGAGCTCTGCAATTTTATTTAAAGAGCGAGAAAAGGTTTATGTACAAAGGTTCTAAGTTTTTTAAGGAACTTGATGGATTTGGCTTTCTGACGTGCACACGTCATGGAGGCTATTCGGTAATAGGAGCTATATTTTGATACTAGATGTCCTCTTCCGCGACTCCGCGCACCCTACTGCTCCACTATGCAGATCCACGCAGTCCTGCGCACACCGGCGAGTTCCTTTACCTACCAATAACCTCCAGAGGTGGTTGGCCCTTGCCTCACCTTGCTCTCTGCTCATTTTTGGAGAGGCGCATTGGTTTCGTGTTGGGGGCGACACCAACGAGATCTGGATCACAGGCAAGTTATGTGCCGCTCTTGAGATCTGCCAATGGTTTCTCAGGGTGGTGACTAAGCAGCCTTGGATCAGGAGATCGTCGACCTAATGGCAAATTGTACTCAGCTGGAGCAAGAAAGGACGAGAATGGTGACGGATGCATGACGCATCTTGGCTCTAAGGGCCATGTCAAAAACCAATCAAGAGGAGAGAGCGAGACTGTTCTCGCTAGGCTAGGAGTTAACAGTGGATTTGATTCTATCATGGGCAACAGAAGAGGCAGCGTCAACATCACACGTGCAGAGGAGAAGGTAGGGATTTTCATGGGTGATTCCCGATTAGTAGTCATTGTCATTGATTTTGATGGCGCTCGCGGTTGAGTAACATGCCAATCTCGTTCATATCTACTTATCTAGCAGTTTCTGATGGGGAGTCCATTTCATCCAGGGCAGGTGTCTGCAGACACCGATCCAGCTCTGATGTTGTAGATGCGTTGGGGTTCAGTGTCAATGTTAGGCATGTGGTGGATGTGTCATGCCTGAAGGTAGGTTTTGCCTTTGGTTCTCATTTGTTGGTGCTCAAGGATTTGGGGAGGATTTCATTTCACAATTGAGCAATCCTAGCGGAGAAGAGGATGTTGACTAGGGTCAACCGAAGTAAGGGGCCCTGTGTGGTAAGGGCCCTAGTTGTTAGTGGGCATGTAGAGGAGGTACAAATAGATTTCTTTGGGCAACTGTGGGGATCTTGCCCTCTACCTACCCCTAAACACCTCAGAGAGAGAG
>NC_041391.1:633613852-633625727 GCF_002162155.2 Triticum dicoccoides
CCACCCCTCTAGTGCTTCCTCCAAACAATTAATGGATTGCTCCTACCCAACAACATTATCTGGTGCATAGTTTTGAATATAAATCTCATATTGGAGAGGGTAGATTTACTCATTTCTAGGAATATGTCTGGTTTGGGAATGCCCCTTTAGCCAGCTAGCTATAGGATTTGTATTGTCTACTGAATACTAGAAACAAAATTGTCTCTGGTCTATGGGATGGAGAACAGCTTAAGTGCAGCTCCAGGAGCACTTTTTCCCCTGGCCTAAATGAGAAATGGTTCGATCTTCAGTCCATAGCTAGGTATGTGGAGTAAAAAGGTTCAAGAAGATTCCTTGATTTGTGAGTTTGGGTCAAAAGAAATATACTTGTCTAAAGCTTTATATTCTATAGTGAGTCTTAGGGGAGCTCAAGCCATTTTCCTTCTTGTGTTTGGAATTAAAAAGACTTCCATGTCGTCAAATTCTGAAATGAAGTCATGAAGTGAAAAAGTCCATGTCGACACGTAGGAGTGGCTACACTAGAGTTCTTGAAGTTGAATTCTGGGATGTTAGATTGCTTCCATCTCGCCAAGTCCTGAAATGAAAAAGGCTTTGAGGATATCACTCCTCCTCTGCGCACGCGGCTTGCTCCCCTTGTACTAGTTGTTTTTTGGTTTTGGTTGTCGAAGTGATCTTGTTTGGTGGTCATTTTAATGTACTCCATACAATTCAAATTAACTGAAGCAACCTCTTACAGTGTAGAGTGGATATTGTATAGAGATTGCGTCATTTAATTCGGAGGCTCGTCATTTAATTCATATCTGAGGGTTGTTTAGATTGGTTTTGATGTGTGTTTTTAGTTGCAGCTTATGCTGCCAAACTTGTCGGATTTTGTTCCGCTTTAGCTTTGGTTTCCCTTTCGAGGGGTAGATTGGATAGCCTGTACTCAAACTCTGTATGGTGGTTTTGTTTTCCTATGAGAAATGGAACCGAGGGAGCAGGGCTCTTGTTGATCGAAAAAAATATTTTGATACTACATAATACCTTGCACGCTATTGTGCAAAATTATAGCAATGTATTTATCAAAAAAAGTATGGGAATAATACTATTTACATTCTCTCTCTATATATAGAGAGGTTGGATGCATACGATACTAACTTGTGACCTTCAACTTCGATGAGATGATTTGCTGAAAAAAGGATGATGTGGAAGGCTCCCATGTGCTTGATGATGTCGAGACTCATGTAATAAAATGTAGAATGTGTATGGCTTGCATGTGATAGAAAAACTGGTAGTGTGTTGTTGTTATGTTAGAATAGAGGATATCAGACTGGCTCAACATTTATATTATTGTCGGATGACATTTGAAGCACACCTACTACATGATAAAAACAAACAACAACCCTATTGAATTCACTTTTTTCTCGGACATATAGCTATGTCGTCTTTCTGAGCTTCATATATAGTTAGATGCAATGAGTTCATGGTATATACTTATACTTAGATAGTCACGAAAATATTATCGATGATTGCACCGTCAAAGAAGTGGGAACTTCCTAAAATATGATTGTTTGTACTATATCTTGCGAATGAGAGGTATTAGGAAGTGTCCTCTATGGACTAGTTGGACTAGTTGGGCGACAAAATCATCTCCTTCATTTTGTGCGGTAAAAATCTGATTTCTCCTAGTATTATTTGGGGTATCATGCATCATGGTTTTATCAAGAGTGAACTGTGTCATATCTAGGAAGGCATTGGGTTCTACCGGACACCACCATCAGGTTGTAGGCTGCAAAGCAATCAAAACTCACTTCTATCATAATGAAATTTGATCCTAGTTCCTCCTATGCCAACTCGTTTTTTTGTGTGGAACATGACATATTTATTGGTACCCCTGACTTAGCTCATGACACATAGAAGATTTATTTCTCTTATTTAGTTATAAATGTTTGATTTCATTTAAAATGTGGAGGGCCTGTATGTGCTTGATGATATGAAGAGCTTGTATATGTTAGAAAAATGGATGATGTGTTGCGACTATTTAAAAATAGAGGATATTCCACCTAATTGTTGGACATTTCCATTGTTGAGAGATCACATTCAAAAGGGGGGTAGAAAAAGACAACGACCCTCCTATGTGCCAGTCACCTTTTTCTCAAAAATATAATTTCTCAGATATGCTCACCTTCCTGACCTTGATATATACTTAGATGCAAGGGGAGCATAATGCAACCTACACATATATATACTAGGGCAGCGACGCTGATCAACCTCCTCCCTTGCGATATCATGGGTCCCCTCTCCTTCCTCTCGTCTCTTCGGCTACAGGAGGTGGTTGGGATCCGGTGTTTCGAACCGATGGTGGTACGGTGAGATATTTAGTTTAGATTTTAGTCCCCAGTGCTCGATGATGAGGCGATGGCACCGCCATCAGCATGGAAAATCCTCCCCACTTCATCCTCATTCCAATGGTATTTCTTGGCATCATTAGGAGGTGTGTGGAGGGTAGTGTGTCTCCAAATCTGGTTCTCTGGGTTGGGAATTTTTTCTCGTCAGATTTATCTTGGTGACGTTGTCCTACGGAGCGGATGAGATGCATGTGCAGTTGGTCCTTTGACTCCAATTCCAATCGGCAATGGTCGGCCAGGCCCGCCCTCGTCGTGGAGCATGTGAGAGTTTGTGTTTCCCTACTCTGTCTAGTTGGACCAGGAGTTTTTTATAGGCCGTCTTCGTGTTTTCTTCTCCGAGAGAGCGATTTTCTACACAAATCACGGTTGTCAATGTCTTTTGATCTACATCGACAACTTCTCGGTCGTTGATTCTACAGGCTCCTAAATTAAAAAAGTTCTTACCACTAAGACGGAGGCCCACATGCAGCAACGGGCTTTTCTCACGATGCCTCAATGATGGATGCAGGAGATACCAAAGTATAATCGGTGAAGAGCAGAGTGCTTTCATCCCAGGACACGTCTAATCATGGATAACATGTTGGTGGCGTTTGAGAGTGTTCACGAAATGAAACAGATGAAAAAAGGAAGATTTTTTCCTGTGCGGTGAAACTTGACATGATGAAAGCCTATGACCGTGCCGAGTGACATTATTTGGATGCCATATTGATCAGACTAGGTTTTTGCATTAGCTTTGTTCATTTAATTATCATATGTGAGGTTCTCAATAAGGTTGAATGGTGAACTGATGCCTTTCTTTACCCCCCTCAAAAGTACTACGGCAGGGCGATCCCATATCTCCATATTTATTTTTATTATGTGCAGAGGGGTTTTCATCCTTGCTGAACCATTATAATGGAGGTATTGCGGATGGGGGCGTGTGAACTCTCGGGCACCATGGATCACTCATCTACTATTTGTTGATTATAGTCTAACTTTCATCAAGGCAAGTACCCAAAGTGCTACAAGACTTAATGAAATCCTGAGAATTTATGCTCAAGCTTCTAGTCAGCGTGTTAACAAGGATAAGAGTGCAATTTTCTTTAGCCGCAATACATCTCAAGACAAATGTTTAATGGTGACGAACTCTGGGAATTGGTGTTGAAGCTTTCATTGAGCGTTACCTCGGGCTTCCTACTGCGGTAGGACGCATCACAAGTGGTACCTTCAGTTACTTGAGTGAAAATATTCGAAGTAAGATGCAAGGTTGGTCTGAGAAAAATCATGCATGTGCGGGGAGAGAAACATTACTCAAATCAGTGGTGCAGACCATCCCTACGTACAATATGATGTGTTTCTTGTTGTCAAAGAAAGTGTGCAAGAGCTTTACTTCATGCATGGCAAAATATTGGTTGGGCAGTTCCATTGAATGACGAATGCTTCATTGGATTTCCTGGGACGCTTTGGCAACTCCAAAATTTCAGGGTGGAATGGGATTTCATGCTCTGCATTTGTTCAACCTTGCGTTGTTGGGGAAACATGGCTGGAGGCTTATGACTAATCCCAACTCTTTATGTGCAAGAGTTCTAAAAGCTAGGTATTACCTAGACACGGATTTTCTGCATGCAACGATACTTCGGTCTGCTCCTACAACATGGAAAGCTATTGTTGCCGGGCGGGAGGCTCTGATGGTTGGGTTAATTAAGCGAGTGGGAAATGGAACTTCTATATCCATTTGGACCGATAGTTGGCTTCCAGGAACAGCTACTATGAAGCCGCTATGCAAACTAGCTAGAACTACACTTCAATTTGTGAGTGAGCAGATTAACACTTACAATTGGACATGCAGGTGAGAGTTAATCCGTGCTACCTTTATTGTACATGATGAGGATGCCATTCTAAACATCCCATTGCGTGTGAGTGGAGGTGATGAGGACATGACAACCATTGATACACCACCGGTCATCAAATTAGAAATCATAATAATCTGCGTCAAGCAAATACATTGCCAGGTGAACGCTAATTTAAGTTTGTATTATAATCTTGAATGCATGGTTGCACTTTCATCTCCTTTGTTGTTGGTTGAACTCAGGTGCAATATCAAAGAAGGCCAAACAAATTTCCGTTCATGCAAAACAATGTTTTATGGAGAGGAAACAAAGTTCGGAGTTCATGAAGAAATAAGCTATTTGCTGAAGAAACATTGTTCTAATTCTGACGAAACAATATTTTGCATGAGTTTGGATATTCCAACTTCTGAAAGGTTTCGAGAACTCGAGTTTGTTGCTAAAGGAAACACTGTTCAACTCCAGTAAACAATGTTTGGTCAGGAACCGCCAACCACCTCCATCGAGGAATTTCCAGAAGCTACCTCATTAAGTCTTGAAGCCCGTTTAGTCAAATCAAAGCTAGTTTTCTTTCACACCTAAGCTGGTTTCAGAAGCTAGTTTGCTTTCACACCTATCCATCGGGGTTGTCCCTATTACAAATAGGCTAACTCTTCCCTTCAGTTGGGGACTTTTGCCATTTCTACCAAAGACATATACTCCTCCTAAGATTGAAGAGCTCTTGTTATCCTTATTGTCATGGTTCCTTGAGAAATTGCTCCTAATTCGTGTTCCACAACTAGATCATCTTGAGTTCGTGGTTTTCCTTGTGGATTGGACCTATCCCGTGCTCCGCGACTTGAGCTTGGTTGTGTGCGGTAGTATTGCGGGTTGTGGATCGACGAATGTTCGGACTACAAGCTTTAGTGAGCATCCTCCTCGTCGGGTCATAATCTCTTATTTTTTGGTTTCGGCTGCTTGCAGCCAGTTATCCCCATCCATTCTACCGATCCTAGGCCATGAAGATCAGACCTCCCCTATTACACCCTCTTCTCCTAAGACGGTGTCGCATCAAGAGGTGAAGATTTTCTTGCTTGGGACAATGAGCAATCTGGTGTATATTCTGTCAAATCGGCATATTGATCTCTAGTGATCAAGGAAGAACATGTAGATATACGAGAAGGGACGGTAACAAGTACCTCAAAGAGTGAAGGGCAGATGTGGACTAGGCTATGGAAGCTCAGCGTGATGCCTAAGGAACGAGTTATTTGGTGGCGAGTCGTCCGAGGAATCCTTCCTGGCTTTGCAACCTTGAAACGTCGCCATAAAAGTTAGTAAGTGCAAACTATATCTGGCTGGAGACGAAGATCTCATGCATGCCCTCCTGCATTGCTCACATGCACAAATGTTTTGGGATGAAGCACAAATGTGTTTTGATTTTTGACTCCCTCGGCTGCACCCTGCTACGTGGAGCAGGGATATTCTATGTGATGAACGGTTCTCAGATCAATTGAGGGCAAAGATCATAGCTGTAATGTGGTCAATATGGCATTCGAGGAATAGATGGACACATGACGAAGAAGAGATCTATCCTGCATCAGCCATGCGGCGCATCAAAAAGCATTAGCGTTGTTGGATATCCCACTATAACACACTAATCTACTTCCTAGACACGGATGGCGACCTCCTGAAGCTGCCCAAATTACCATTACTTACGACGGCGCTTTGAACGGTGAGCTGGGAGTAAGGGGAGCTGGTGGTGTGGCAAGATCTGGGTCATCATTTCTTGGAGCGTGGAATAAGCCGTACCCTAGTGTATCATATCCGTTGATCATGGAGGTGTTAGCCCTGCGAGATGCTGTCAAGCTTGCTAATATCTGTGGATTCACGCAGGTTCTTGTGGAGGCCGACTGTCTACAATTAGTTGAGCTTTGGTATACCTAGATGGCATCACGTTCGGTGGTGCCTCCACTGCTAGATGAAATAGGATAGCTTTCCTTTTAGTTTAATTCTTTTGTAATTCAACACATTTGTAGATTGGCCAACTTACCAGCTCACTTGTGTGCAAAGCGTGCTTGCACACTAAGTGTGACTGAGAGTTGGATCGTCGAGACCCCAAGCTTCTTGGTTAGTTCCCTCTTGACGGATTGTAACAAGAACGCACTAGTTGAATAAATATCTCAAGTTTCCTGAAAAAAAAAAGAGAAGACGTTGACACATCAAAGGATGTTTTTGCATGGGTATGTACTATTTAATATACGACCTTTAGCCTTCCAAACAAAGAACTATATTACCATGCAAAAAAAAAAAGAACTATATCTTGGGAACGAGCGTCACCAGGAAGTGGTTTCCTTGTACTATTGGTAGAGTCGTGCCTTGGAAAATCTGGGCCCGGTGTGAAACCATAATTTAGGCCCTATTTGTAGGAACTCAATTAATATAGTATATTTTATGAATCTTTGTGGTAGTACAATTTTTAGAAAAACGAAGTATTATCCAGCTTTTGAGGTTGAATTAGCCATCGTTCCTCATTCTTTCCTTACATTTTTCATATCCTGAATCTATTTTCTATATCTAGAAGTAAAAAACATTTTAATTTTTTTTGATACAAGTAGGTGGCATGAACTCAGGAAAAACAACAAACGAACTAAAAAGTAGATGGGCGAAAAGGAATGATATAACCATCCACTGTCGACTTTTGACGCACGCATACCATGAGGCGACAGCGGTTGGGGCTCCGATTGCTCTGTTCAGCGGCCAAACAGCGAAGTATGACTTCACTTTTAAAGGGGTCTATTCAACTGAAGAATCACTCGAAAATAAAATTAATTCATTTTCAACAATGATTCTTCGGAAAAGTTGTATCTCGCCGATAGCGAGACGGAAGGAGTCGTCACCCACAACGTTCACCCTGTTAGCCTGACCCACCAAAGTCATCTGTGCTTGCATTTGGGAAGCTTCTATATAGAATTTTTCGCAAAAAAAACTTCTATGTATAATGAACAAGTTTAGGAAGATTCTGACGTTTCTTTTCTTTTCTTATTTTTCTTGTGTGTATTTGAGTGGTTTTATTTATTTTTTATTTTCCTTTTATTATTTTCCTTTTTTTCCAATTTTCAAATTAAAGAACTTTTTTACTCCTCCCGGTTTTATTGTAGGAACATTTCCTTACATGCCATGAACATTTAATAAAAACTTGTGCAAAAAAGTTTGAAATTTTCATGAATGTTTCTGTGAGACACGTGAACATTTTTTAGTGTAATGAACAATTTTAACGGCAAATTATTTTAGAACTTACAAACATTAAAAAATGAATTTAAAAAATGCACAAATAAAGGGAAGATTATTTTAAAATTTCATGTAGTTTTTTAAAACTTGTAACCATTCATGAAATGGTCACGGACATTGTTTATATGTCATGGACATTTTTAAAAATTGACCTATTTTTTAACACTTTCATAAACATTTTTTAAAATATGTAAACCTTTTTCATTATGGTAACAAACATTAATTTATATATAATAAACAGTTCTTAAAGATTGCATGATTTTCCTAAAATCTCATGAGTATATATAAAAAATTTAAACAATTTTTAAAATGTCTGAAATTTTTGTTAAACAGTAAAAAAATAAATATGTCATAAAACTTTTAATTAAAAATGCCCAATATTTTAGATGCTTGATTTTTGTCTAATATACTTGTTGAATTTGTGATGATTTAAAAAAAATATTTGATGCATGTTATATCATTTTTAGAGTATTTTGAAATATATATAGATAAGGTAAATAAAAAAAGCAAAGATACGAAGATTGCACCTACTACCGCTCAATCTTTCTGCAAAAGAAAAAAAGAGTACAAGCGATCAAAAGTGTCATAATGAACTGGCAACAAGGTTACTCAAAGTTGGGTTTGACCCATGAGCAACAGAGTGTAGGTGAGACTGATTTTGGACTCGCATTGGGAGAGATATAAACGCACTCCCAATGGCGACATGTGAGAATAAAGAGAAAATGGAGTCAAGGTTGTATTAAAAATAATGGTGCTGAGAGGCAATTTCTAGTGGTTTAATAAGTAGAGATTAAAATTGTCGTAGCGGGGAGTCCAGGAAGGGAGAGAACACGAAGAATGTGATACCTCTATAGACCAGAGATTCCCCCCATACATTAATCACTATCTTGGCCTCGGCGCTGCCGTGTAATTGACTGCTTGTTATCCAATGGGAGAGAAATCTGAGATGGGCTGTCGCCTTGGTCTTTCTCAGTGGGTTTGTTGCACTTTAACTGGTATTAATTTTCTCCTTATAGTTCAACACCTTATTGTTTATTAATCTCCTCTATTAGTAATAGTACTTATGGGAGAGCTCCTATTGGACGCCCGTGGGCGTCAAATAGGAGAGACTCCGCCAGAAGCCAGGGCAAATGGGTCGACCCACTTTGCCCATCACCATTTTTTAAATATTTTTTCATAGTGGTTTTTTAGTCAGGTTTTCACCCAAAGAATGGGAAGTTGTTTTTCGGACCTAGATATTTAAATAGATTAAAATAAAATAAAATTTAAAATTTTTTAATGTGTGTTTACAAGAAAATTCAGTGTAAATTAAAAAAAATCCGTGTATATTAAAAATGTTTACTGCATATTACAAAATGTTCATGGTAGAATTTAAAATTTTCATCACATGTTAACAAATCCTCAATATACATTAAAAAATGTTCATCATATATAAAAAAATTAATGTGTGTTTGAAATTTTCAACGTACACTACAAAATATTCCATATGTTCACCATATATTAATATTAAACAAACTACAGACAATAAAATATTTTACAAAAAAACATTTAAAAACAAAAGAAAACCAAATCTCAGAAAAGAAAAAGGAAAATGGAAAATATAAAACGAAAACAAAAACCACACAAGAAAACAATCTTTCAATTAACAAAGAAAGGAAAAAACTGACAAAAACACAAAAAATTGAAAAAAAGAAATACAAAGCACAGCGCACTGCGTGCAGAGCCACTTGTATTTGCCAGCCACGAGCGGCACATAGGATTTGCCGCTCTTGCGAGCTAGAAAGAGCCTTCGCAGTGGACCGACCCAGCAAGATGACCACCATGGTATGGATTCATTTACGTGTGTTCTATTTTTTCCTTCTTATTTTTTCTTTTCTCTCTCTCTCTCTCTCTCTCTCTGACTCTCTCTCTCTCTCTGTGTGTGTGTGTGCATTTATTGAGGTATTCTAAAAATAATACAATTGTTAAAATATTTATATTTTGCTAATAAGTTCTCCAAAAAAAATTGTTTCATCACGTATTAAAAACATAAACCGCCTATTTAAAAATTGTTTATCAGATATTTTAAAATATTGTAAAATTATTATAATTGGTCATCAAGAATTTTAAAATGATTGCCATGTATTTTTTTTTACAGTTGTTTAGAAAAAATGTCTATGTGTAGTAAAAAGTGTTCACCATGTATCTAGAATATATTCATCGTGTCTTAAAAAATGTTCATCATGTATAAAGAAACTGACAACACATTTGAAAACTAGCAATGGATATTTGAAATTGTTCTTGTATTTTAAGAATGGGTTGACACATGTTTAAACACATATTTATGTAATTAAATATATTTTTATTGCTTTTAATAATTCTTCCTATAATTAAGTGAATTATTTCTTTATTATAGAAAAATTATATATGCAATTTCAAAAGAGAATGGAGCATATAAGAAAAATTTATGTTTAAATTGTACTTAATGTTCATACATTTTAGAGAAATTCATGTACTTTTTGAAAAGGTTTATGTTTAGAGTAAGGGTATGATAAATGGGAATTAGAAATTTGAAAAAATATTGATGTAGTTTTAAACAATGTTATGTAGCTTATGAGTTGTTATTAGATAAAAATAGAAGGAAATGATAAAAGTTATGTTAAAAAGGAGAAAAAGGAATAACACACAAAAGTGAACAATAACAGGAAAGAAGGGGAAATAGTTTTTTAAGAAAAGAATGTAAAATTGAACATAAAACTAATAGAGCAGTAAGAAAACAACCCTGAAAAAAAAACAGACACAAAAATTAAATGGAACCGGAACAACAAAACCATCTAGTGCCCCGCTATTAGGTCGGCTCAAGTTTACTCATGCGGTGAGTGGACGCTTGCTCTACTCTGCAATAGGTGTTGTAGTAGAGGAAGAAGTGGAGGTAGCAGAACTTCTGGACATGGCGGTCGAGGCTGGGGCGGAGGTTGCTCATGGCGGCGCTATCGTCGTGTCCTCTACGTGCTCATGTTGTCACTCTGATCTCGAGGCAACGGCTCTGCGGCGGCGACCTTACCTAGGCGGCAGCGCAGGAGGGAGACGAGAGTTAGGGGAAACCCTAGGGAAGCTCTAGGGGTTTTATATGGAGGGGGTGATGGTGGGGACCAAATGGCCACCGGCTTCGCTCACGGCGTTGCACGCCGTGTCTTTAGGGAAGATGACGAACAGTGACAGGTGTAACATTTCGCTAGGTTGGCTGGGCCAACCGAGTTAACTGAAACAAGGAAAGAAAGGGAGAGAGGAGTTGGGACTGTCAAGCTGGCTCCTGCGAGATGTGCTAGAAAGGCAGGTGGGCCAGTTAGTGTTGTTGCCAAAAATGACTTCCCAATTTAAAAACCAGAAAATACAAAAGAGAATGGAAAAATTATTTGGAGAGTCAAATAATTTTCAAATGGGCTGAAATTTTGCATGTGGCTATTTTGATATATTTTTCATAGTTCCACTAAGAATTTTTGAAGTTTTGATTTGAATTTGAAATGGAGGAAAGCAAGAATAAGATTTGAACTAGAAGTGTGATCTAGAAGTGTGCCAAAAATATGAAACTTTGGGGAAGGATTTATAATGGGATGAAAAGATCAGATACTAAGTTTTGAGGCCTCCCTTGAAGAGGAATATCAGAAAAGCATTTTTAATAAAATAGCAATAGGCCTCGGAAATATATTTTAGAAATTATCAAAAGTTTTTAACTAGTTTGAAAATTTTAATGACATGATGACATGATAAGCAAAAATAAGATAACAATCAATTTTTAAATTTGGGGAAAACCCGGGGCTGTTACATGGACACACGAAGTAGAAAACAAGTTCTCCCCTCCCACACCAGCAAAATAACCCACATGCGTGGGAGGTCCTATTCAGCGCAATGCTTCGAAGGACGACCAAACGCGCATGCCCTGGAAGCTCGCTAGGATTGGCTGGTCAGTCGCCGTATTGAGCCATGGCCCACCCGGAGAAGCTAATAAGAAAACAAAGAGTAATGAAAACTGAAAAAAAGTAGAGGTGATATTTAAAATGTTCCAAAAAATTAAATATGTTCACAACTATCTAAAAACAATGCACGTAACAAAAATATTTATGGATTTGATTTTTTTGTGAATTTTAAAAATGCTTAGGAATTTAGAAACTGTTTGTAAATTTAGAAAAACTTTGTGGATTTCAAAATAGTTCTTGAAAATAAAAAAAATGTTCATGACCTTAGAAAATGTTTGTAAATTTAGAAAAACTTTGTGGATTAAAATATTTCTTGAAATTCAATTTTTTTTAGCTAACTAAATAAATGTTCATGAGTTTAGAAAATGTTCCTGGATTTCAAAAGAAGTACTCAACTTATTACCACAAGTCCACAAGAACTAAGTCGCACATGATTCCC
>NC_041391.1:633625927-633626784 GCF_002162155.2 Triticum dicoccoides
TAAAACTTTGCATTCGCGTGAAGAAGCGCTGCAACACTGTGCGCGCCCGTCAAATCGTGTCTGAGATAAGATAGAAAGCATCAGCACGAAATTTCATTTTGGCACATGGGAGCATATTCCTGCCATCAAAAAAAATTCAATATGTTGAAAAATTCTGAATAAAAATTTGACGCGTACATCTCAATATTCTATGAGCGCATGTCAAGTTTTGTGGAAAACCAACATTTTCCGTGGCTTGTGTAAAAAAGACAAAGAAATGCCTCATGAAAAGCCCTTTTAACACTAAATTTTGTCTCTTGCACATGCGACACAAAAAATGTCGGTTTTTCACGAAACGACTTTGTGAGTATGTAGAATGTCGAGATCTACGTGCCAAACATTTTGTCAGAATTTTGTGACATTTTAAAATACGTTTAAAACACATTTTAAAAACCAGTCCTGGATGCCATAACGAGCCTCCCCGATAAAATACCGTCATCCTTTGCAGATTTCGCGCCACATTTCTGGGGCTGCGGCCCAATGCTTCGTTTGTCTGCAACCTCGCTCGCGTGGGGTGTTTGGTAACCGCATGGCTGCTGGCAACGCGCGGTACGTCCATAAAATCGTCGTCGCCGTCACGTTGGTCACCATAGCTCACACGTATGAATTTTCTACGTGTTGAGTTGGCGCGGGAGCTCGTTGGCATAACACATACGTACGTTAGACGAAGAGAGCTTGCCGAGGAAATAAGTTGAGTAGTTCACAAGTGCGATTGCATTCACTGGATAGAGCAATCATTGGGCTGCGACGACCTAACATGTTCCGGTCAAAAACTCTCTTTTTTGGGCAGGAAACAAGGTCACTCTTATGGACCTGTT
>NC_041391.1:633627059-633633436 GCF_002162155.2 Triticum dicoccoides
GGCATCATTTCTACTCCAATCACATCCGGCGCCAATACGCTCTCCCTTTCAATTATCTCCTATATGAGGTCCCGTGAAAAAAAAATCTCCTATCTGAGGTTTGCAGCTCATGGAGGACCTCGCCGCTTCGATCATGTCGCTCTCTCACAGCGCGCCGCTCTACCTCTTCTTCGACGTCCCCGCCTGGGAGGAGTACTGCCTCCACGAACACATCAGCGGCGGCTTCGAGCCTGCCGCGGCTGGCGCCAAGAGCGTCGGCGATGACAACGACAGCGCCACCCAGCTGCTCCGCGCCGGCCCGCAGGTCCCTCTGAAGCTGCCCCCGCGGCTGCAGCATCCAGCTGACTGGTCCATCGTGTCCTCCGCCGCCACTTCGCCAACCCCGCAGGCGCAACTGTGCGTGGTGTCGTCGTGGAGCCCGTTCACGAGCAGCACGAGGCACAGGGAATTCGATCCGTTCGCCGCCGCGCTGGAGAAGGTACGCCGGGACGGCACCGCGCCACTAGCCAGCAGGCCCATGCGCCGCGCGAGGTCGCTCTCGACGCTTCGGGGCGCCCAAGCCGCCGCGGCGAGCCTAAATAGGTCGCACCTCGCGCAGAACTCGAGCAGGAGACCACCGCAGAGGAGCACGGGGAGGAGAGGCGTGAAGCGCCTGCTGTGCTGGGCTCCGACGGCAAGCTCAGCCGTGGCTCCGGCACCTGGGAAGGACGGCGTCGCGTCTTACCGGCGGCCGATGCTCTTGGTCTGCTCTGGCTTTTAAGCGCGCGAGGTCGTGCCAATCTGAGACTGCACCTGCATCCATGCCGACAAACCTGCGAGTTACACTTACACTAGCTAACTGTCAAAGCGGGCGCGGTAGGCCAGGGAGGGTAGGCGCGGCAAAGGATATAGCCGGCCATCTCAAGCAGGAGGTCCGACCAGTCCGGCTCGAGCATCTTCTCAAACGACATTATCTATATAATATAGTAATATAGAAAGGTTCCCTAAAAAAACTAATATAGAAAGGAAAGCAATCAAACCTCTGCCGACGAGTAACTTTTTTTGTCCCAAATCGGCCGCAACGAGGCATAACAAGTATAGATTGGAAGTTTTTTCGAAAATAAAAACAACAAGGCACTTTGAAGACAAGCATCATCATCGTCGTCATCACACACCACCCTTGATTTAGTGTCCGACTTCAACTTCACCGTACGTGACCACTCGCGAAGTGATCACCGCAATGTGGCGCGAGGCCCACTTTAGCCCATGCCAATAGTTGCCTACACGCGAGCTAACGACTCGGCAGTCTTGATTTGAATAGTGAGCTTCCTAGGGAGTGTATGCAGTATCCGGTCGACCAGTACCCTCGGAACATGACCACCCGTCTCTTGGACGACACCGTCACAACGTCGACTTCACAGGTACGAATGGAAAATGAACGCAAAGACCTCCCGAACACGTTAGAGTACGGACTACCACCTCCTTGCCGTGGGCATCCCTATGATCATGATTTTATGAGATTAAGCAAGTCCATGCATAAAATATAGCATGTACAGAGTACCTGGACGTTATCACTTAAATTTCTAGAATTTTCATCATAAAAAAACTACGTCGCAACTACACGAGGGCACCTACACTCTCTCATGAGCAAAAAAAAAAAGATGTGTTTTCTTCCGAGTGAAACATCACCATCTCCATGGTCCTCGATACTTCAATAGGGACCGGCCAATGGCCATTACCTATCTCTTATACCAGTACTCCCTTCGTAAACTAATATAAGAGCGTTTAGAATACTAAAGTAGTGATCTAAACGCTCTTATATTAGTTTACAGAGGTAGTAGTAGTTAACTAAAGGCAAGAGAAGACACTCGGATTAAAGCGTAAAACATGGCAAAAACGGGGAGGCGAGCCGGGGGGTTAAAAGTTCGGAGACCACGGCCGGACGTTCGTCAGTTAACGAGCTTCACACTAGCTAGTTAATTTTATTTGCTTTATTTACTGGGAAATTGAAACTAAGCAGCTCAACTACGCTCGTATGTACAAACAAGAGAAACAGACAGACTAAAATGACCTTCTTTGATTCTTACCTTTGCCCGTAAAAAACGGACGGACTTGTTTTGAGCTTTGGGTTCCGATGTATCTCACAAAAAATTCAGAGTTATATTTCCTTCATGTATGCATTTATGTTACGTTTACGCGATGTGCACCAGATCTTTTTTGCCCCTAAGTAAATCATTTGTAGGTTGTAAATGAAAGTAGTTTAGTTTTAAGCCCAAGTCCAATGACCTCGATTTGTAAACTTAGCATGAGAGCAGTGCTTGGTTAATTGGAGAAAAACCAAGTGAAACATAAGATTACAACTGTCCAAATTCGGCCGCCGTGAAGCATGACAGCCCTAACTTAGCGCTTGCAAACACATACTAACTGATAAGACAAGTGTAACCATGAATCACACACCACTATTGATCTAGTGACTGACTCCAACTCCATCACAAGCGACCACTCGCGGAGTGATCACCATGATGTGGCGTGAGTCTCACTCTGGCCCATGCCAATAGTTGATTAGGCGCGCGCCAACGACTAGGCAATTTTGATTTGAATGGTGAGCTTCACAGGCAGTATTCGGTTGACCAGTACCGTTGCAACATGTATGCCCATGATCTTGACGACGAAATCGTAACTTCGATTTCACAGCTACGAATGAAAAATGAACGCGGATATCTCTTGGACACACAAGAACACGGACTACCAAAGACCTTAAATCACTATGATAACAATTTTATGAGATTTTTCAAGTCCATACATAAAAAGTAGCATTTATAAAGTACATGATCGTTATCACTTAAATTTCTAGAATTGCTGCCGGTGGTCGGTTGAAAATTTGATGTATGGGAGGGAAAAAAGCAACCCATTGACGAGTGGGTCCCACGTGACAGGAAAGATTCTAGAGGTTGCAATTACAAAAAATCATTTGAAGATTTTTGTAGTTACATATATGTAATTATATTGAAGTTCTTTTCTAGACTTTTTTTCTTTAGTTTTATAATAAACCATCAAGGGGCTTAGGCCGGAGTGGTTGGGAGCATTAAAAAACTTTGTCAGGTTTAATTAGGCATATGATTCGTGTGACGTGAAGTGTCTACCGTTGGATCTATAAAAAAGGAGCGGTTGAGATCGTGTTGACAGGGGCAATCCGTGGGAAGTCCAGATTGACCAATGAGAGCATAAGAATTCCACTCAGCTCCTCGGAGACAGCTTGTGACGCCCTCGATTCAATCGTACACTAATCATGCACGCAATGTGTACGATCAAGATCAAGGACTCACGGGAAGATATCACAACACAACTCTAAAACATAAATAAGTCATACAAGCATCATAATACAAGTCAGGGACCTCGAGGGCTCGAATACAAGTGCTCGATCATAGACGAGTCAGCGGAAGCAACAATATCTGAGTACAGACATAAGTTAAACAAGTCTGCCTTAAGAAGGCTAGCACAACTGGGATACAGATCGAAAGAGGCGCAGGCCTCCTGCCTAGGATCCTCCTAAACTACTCATGGTCGTCGTCAGCAGCCTGCACGTAGTAGTAGGCACCTCCAGTGTAGTAGGAATCATCGTCGACGGTGGCGCCTGGCTCCAGGGCTCCAGCATCTGGTTGCGACAACCAGGTAGAAGGGAAAGGGGAAAAGAGGGAGAAAAGCAACCGTGAGTACTCATCCAAAGTACTCGCAAGCAAGGAGCTACACTACATATGCATGGGTATATGTGTAAAGGGCCATATCGGTGGACTGAACTGCAGAATGCCAGAATAAAAGGGGGATAGCTAATCCTGTCGAAGACTACGCTTCTGGCAGCCTCCATCTTGCAGCATGTAGAAGAGAGTAGATTGAAGTCCTCCAACTAGCATCTCCAAGTAGCATCTCCATGTAGCATCTCTAGTCGCATCGCATAGCATAATCCTACCCGGCGATCCCCTCCTCGTAACCCTGAGAGAGAGCGACCACCGGTTGTATCTGGCACTTGGAAGGGTGTGTTTTATTAAGTATCCGGTTCTAGTTGTCATAAGGTCAAGGTACAACTCCAAGTCGTCCTGTTACCGATGATCACGGCTATTCGAATAGATTAACTTCCCTGCAGGGGTGCACCAACTTACCCAACACGCTTGATCCCATTTGGCCGGACACACTTTCCTGGGTCATGCCCGGCCACGGAAGATCAACACGTCGCAGCCCCACCTAGGCTCAACAGAGAGGCCAGCACGCCGGTCTAAACCTAAGCGCACAGGGGTCTGGGCCCATCGCCCATAGCACACCTGCACGTTGCGTACGCGGACGAAAGCAGAACTAGCCCCCTTAATACAAGAGCAGGCTTACGTTCCAATCCGGCGCGCGCCACTCAGTCGCTGGCGTCACGAAGTGCTTCGGCTGATACCACGACGCCGGGATACCCATAACTACTCCCACGTAGATGGTTAGTGCGTATAGGCTCGTAGCCGACTCAGATCAAATACCAAGATCTCGTTAAGCGTGTTAAGTATCCGCGAATGCCGAACAGGGCCAGGCCCACCTCTCACCCAGGTAGTCTCAATCTGCCCTGTCGCTCCGCCACGAAGTAACAGTCGGGGACCGTTGGGAACCCAGGCCCACCTCTACCGGGATGGAGCCACCTGTCCTTTCAGCCCCCATCTCCGAACAGTATCACAGGTAATGTAACAGTGTAAAGTATATAGTATATGCCCGTGATCACCTTCCGAAGTGATCACAGCCCAGTAGTATAGCACGGCAGACGGACAAGAGTGTAGGGCCACTGATGGAACACTAGCATCCTATACTAAGCAGTAGGATAGCAGGTAAAGATAACAACAGTAGTAGCAAGGACAGGCTATGCAGCAGCATAGGATTAACTGAAAGCAGTAACATGCTACACTACTCTAATGCAAGCAGTATAGAGAAGAGTAGGCGATATCTGGTGATCAAAGGGGGGGCTTGCCTGGTTGCTCTGGCAAGAAGGAGGGGTCGTCAACTCCGTAGTCGAACTGGGCAGCAGCAGCGTCGGTCTCGTGGTCTACCGGAGAGAAGAGGGGAAGGAAACAATGAATACAATGCAAACAAATGCATATCGATGCGTGACATGACAAGTAACGATGCTAGGTGTGCCCAATCGCGGTAGTAGGTGATACCGACGAAGGGGGGAAACATCCGGGAAAGTATTCCCGGTGTTTCGCGTTTTCGGACAGATGAACCGGAGGGGGAAAGTTGCGTGTTTGATATTTTAGGGGTGTGTGGTGGACGAACGGGCTGCGTATTCGGGTTCGTCTCGTCGTTCTGAGCAACTTTCATGTTGAAAATATTTTAATCCGAGTTACGGATTAAAAGATATGATTTTCTAAAGATTTTATTAATTTCTGGAATTTAATTAATTATTTAATTAATTCGAAAAATGGATTTACGACGTCAGCATGATGTCATGCTGATATCAGCAGTCAACAGAGTTGACTTGGTCAACCTGACATGTGGGTCCAGTGGGACCCACCTGTCATTCTCTGTTTAGGTTAATTACAGATTAGTTAAATTAGTTACTATTTAATTAACCTAACTAGTTAATTAAATTAATTAAACCGGATTAATTAACTTAATTAATTCGTTAGATAATTAATTATTTAATAATTAATTTTATTAAATCATTTTTATTTTTATTTATTATTTATATTTTTAATTCCCTTCTTTTTAATAAAACGTTATGGGGCGTGGGCCCCTCTGGTCAGTGGCACAGGGGGCCATAGCGGGTATGCGGGCGCTGGGCGCAAAGCGGGGCGGGGACCGATCGGGCACCCGCACAGAAGGGGGCGCGGCCATGGCCGGTGGCGGCCCCATGGCAGGTTACCACCGGCGGCGGCGACGGAGGAGCACCGAAGCGCTGCAGTGGCGGATCGGCATAAGGCCGGTGGCCAGGGACTGCGGGCGCGCGAGCCGATGGCCAGGCGCCGGCACGAGCGTGAGGGGGCGCGGGTGGAGGGAGCGAGGTCGTCGACGCGGTGAGCGCGGGCCGGGACGGAACATAGAGGAGGGGAGGTGCTCACGGGGAGGGGCGCGTAGGGTCTAGGCAGTGGGGGTTGAGGAGGACGTCGGGGACGACGCGTCATGGAGGAAGCCGACCGGCGAGGAGGTCCGGCGAGGCGGCGTTGTCGACGCGGCGGAGCGGTCCTCGGGTGGCGGCGGTGGCGACGGCGCGGCATCGGGGCTCGGGGCGCCGCGGGGTTGAGCCCCCGCTCCAGATCGGGGGTGGAGGGGCCGGGGCGGCACACGGACGGGAGGAGAAGGAGGGGCGATGACGGGCGGCGGCGAGGTGGCCTCGGCCGGTGAAGCCACCGGGCGGTGACCGGCGATGGTGCTCG
>NC_041391.1:633633505-633635134 GCF_002162155.2 Triticum dicoccoides
GGGAGGGAGTGGGGGCGAGAGGAGAGGTGGGGATCGTGCGGGTGAGTGGGGGAGGGGGTTAGGGTTTCGTCGAGGGAGTCGGGCCATATAGGCCAGGGAGGGATGCTGGGAATGGGCCGGCCTGACTGGTGGCCAGGTTGGCCGGCTGGGCCACGAAGCCCACTGGGGAAGGGGGGGTTTCTGTTTTCTTTTCTTGTTTTTTTTATAGTTCCTGTTTTCATATTAGTTTTACTTTATTTTTAGTTTTATAAAATATACCACTAGCCCCTAAATTAGTATTTATAAATACTCTATTGCCACATGAATTTCTCCTACCTAATAAATAGTTTAATGTTTTAATAATTATAAAATGCATTTAATTATTTGTTTAAGCCACTGTTTTATTTAGTTTAGTGCTTTTAATTATTTTATAAAAATGTGATCCTTCACCATAATTACCTAAGCATTATTTGCCACCTCTAGAACATTTTAATTTTAATGTTTGAAAACTTTACCGTTTGACTTGATTTTGAATCTTGAATTCGAACGAGATTGAATCATCGTGAGATTTACAACAGTAAGAGTGGTGATGTGGCATCATTAGCAGAGGTTATTGTAGCTTGATTATCCGGGCGTCACAATTCTCCTCCACTATAAGAAATCTCGTCCCGAGATTTAAGAGGGGAGTAAGGGGGAAAGACTAGGTTACGATATTCCAACGGATCTTCTCGAAGAAGTTAATCCCTTTGGTTGATGTCTTCAATTCTCTATTCCGATGCATCATGATAAACTTGTCATCATTTCTTCGGGAACTCCATCGTACTTACGAAAGGATAAGGGGCAGCTCACTACGACATAATGCTTTTGAGGGAACAATCTGGGGTTAACCCATGAATTAGTATAAGATTATCTCTCGAGTTGAACATATGAAATACCTCGAGAGTAAGGTACGAAGGTACCATAAGAGGCTCCAAGCGGATAGATAGTTGCTCGAAGCCCGAACCAGAGTGAGAAAGGGGATCAGAGTAGCGAGAGTAAGTATTGTGTCTGATACCAGAATAGATCACTAGGACAGTGGCCCGTGAATTACGTACGAGTCCATGCGCGAGGAATAACCTTGGGAATAGGGGGGTGTACAGGACAGTCAGGTTTCGATCCTGTGGAACGGTGGGTTATGGGCCCACCATGTGTTTTTTTTAATAGGAGCAGTGACATCTTTCACGGTCATGATAGCAAGGCATGTAAGAGAGTACCATGTCAGTTATGTCAGCAACAACGTTGGTACCAAGGGCGAGGGACGAAGAGAACCATTTTCCTGCTTGTTGCATCGAGGCAGACCAATAGGCAAAGTTCTCGTCCATCGGTGGTTACCGGAAGTCATCAACAGTAGAAACAGGGTTACACCAGACAGGAAGGTACACCGAGGTGTTTACCTAAGCAGGGGATTACCACTGCTCGGTTAAGTGGTTTACAAGAAAGTTTGAACAAAACAACGGGAAGGAAAATGTGCTTAAACACGTATATCAGGGGTATATCCTTCCCAAGGACAAGCAGAGCATGATATCCATGACAGGATATTACGTAGAAAACTCCTTAGGTAGGGGAGAGAAATTTCATGATATTACCCATACAACGGTGTTTGGATAATTG
>NC_041391.1:633635144-633637753 GCF_002162155.2 Triticum dicoccoides
CTTCGATGAGAAGATGTACATCGTGTCCATGGGCATGAACGCAAAGTTCAAGGTCGACTCCCACTTCTCCAATGCACAACCTTTCATTCACTTCTCGCGCTCAATGAAGTTGTAGTTTTGAAATTTTATCTGGCAAAATACCAGAAGAGTACGACTCGTGAAAACTTTTGAGTTCACACCTATTAAGGAAGGCATAGGTTCAACCCATCGGGGCATCTTAGAATCATATACCAGAATCTTTAGAAGTAATTAACTCAAGCTCGAAGGCAGAGCATGGTTAAGAAAGCAGAGGATACAATTTACCAAAGGCATTATGTATCAGAGGAAAGGCTCACAAGGTTATTGAATATGAAGGGCGTTGTCAGATAAAATCCAACAAAGGATCTGGTGGTCCACAAGGGATCTGACGTGAGCATCGGTACTCAACTAGAGGAAGAAGATTGCAAGGAGATCAGATTATAGAAACAACTGACTAACTCCATTGTCAAATGCAAAGGAATTATGATTTCCAAATCAAGGGATCAGAAGCAATGCTCTGATTAGGGATGGATAAGTTGAATAGACTTAGGATACAATCAACGACAATTGGATTGGTCGAGAACCAATTCCAGTTAAAAGAATGGAAGCTCAGCCGGAAAGGTAATTTATAAGGATCAATGATGATTGCGTGTATTCGCAACATATTGAGTCAACAGACTCAAAATGATAATGACAAGGAATGTCAATAAGATTTCTATACTTATGGGATTAATCATAATGAAAGCAAACAAGAAATTCCAGAGCAATAGGTTGCTGAGGATTTTCGGAATATTGGGTGGTATTTCGAAGACTTTTGTATAACACGTGAACAACTGGGGGATGAGCGGATACTCGATAAGTGCGAGAATTAACCGTAGGGGTATTCAAGTGAAAAAGAACAGCAAGGCAGTAAGCTCAAGGGATTATCGACACAACGACGAGTTTTTCAGGGTATCTTGTAATAACAACACCACTGGGGATGAAGGTAAGAATAACAAATGCAAGTAGTTATCCATAAGGGTTTGCGGTGGAAGGTGAATTGCAAACGTGATGAACACAAGTTCTCGGGTTAACAGCGGAGAGTATCTTCAGGGTCTTCTGGTGCAGTAGACGATCATTAGTAGTAAGGGGCTCTCCGGGTGAAAGTGATAACGAGATCCTAATGTTAGATTTAGTAAACTTCATTTAACCTGAATAGAGGAGAGATCAGAGTCCCAGAGTAAAGGTCGAGGAGTAAAAGATCCTAGTACCACCCGATGGCGACGTGGGCCCGTAAGGCACACAACCATGTTAGTAAAAGTTTTTGCAATGTCTAGACTCGACTTCGGCCAAGGGGTGTGGAAGGGGGATTCCTACAGGCAGCTGGCTCTGATACCAACTTGTGACGCCCTCGATTCAATCGTACACTAATCATGCACGCAATGTGTACGATCAAGATCAAGGACTCACGGGAAGATATCACAACACAACTCTAAAACATAAATAAGTCATACAAGCATCATAATACAAGCCAGGGGCCTCGAGGGCTCGAATACAAGTGCTCGATCATAGACGAGTCAGCGGAAGCAACAATATCTGAGTACAGACATAAGTTAAACAAGTCTGCCTTAAGAAGGCTAGCACAACTGGGATACAGATCGAAAGAGGCGCAGGCCTCCTGCCTGGGATCCTCCTAAACTACTCATGGTCGTCGTCAGCATCCTGCACGTAGTAGTAGGCACCTCCAGTGTAGTAGGAATCATCGTCGGCGGTGGCGTCTGGCTCCAGGGCTCCAGCATCTAGTTACGACAACCAGGTAGAAGGGAAAGGGGAAAAGAGGGAGAAAAGCAACCGTGAGTACTCATCCAAAGTACTCGCAAGCAAGGAGCTACACTACATATGCATGGGTATATGTGTAAAGGGCCATATCGGTGGACTGAACTGCAGAATGCCAGCATAAAAGGGGGATAGCTAATCCTGTCGAAGACTACGCTTCTGGCAGCCTCCGTCTTGCAGCATGTAGAAGAGAGTAGATTGAAGTCCTCCAAGTAGCATCTCCAAGTAGCATCTCCATGTAGCATCTCTAGTCGCATCACATAGCATAATCCTACCTGGCGATCCCCTCCTCGTAACCCTGAGAGAGAGCGACCACCGGTTGTATCTGGCACTTGGAAGGGTGTGTTTTATTAAGTATCCGGTTCTAGTTGTCACAAGGTCAAGGTACAACTCCAAGTCGTCCTGTTACCGAAGATCACGGCTATTCGAATAGATTAACTTCCCTGTAGGGGTGCACCAACTTACCCAACACGCTTGATCCCATTTGGCCGGATACACTTTCCTGGGTCATGCCCGGCCGCGGAAGATCAACACGTCGCAGCCCCACCTAGGCTCAACAGAGAGGCCAGCACGCCGGTCTAAACCTAAGCGCACAGGGGTCTGGGCCCATCGCCCATAGCACACCTGCACGTTGCGTACGCGGCCGAAAGCAGAACTAGCCCCCTTAATACAAGAGCAGGCTTATGTTCCAATCCGGCGCGCGCCACTCAGTCGCTGGCGTCACGAAGTGCTTCGGCTGATACCACGACGCCGGGATACCCATAACTACTCCCACG
>NC_041391.1:633637763-633639508 GCF_002162155.2 Triticum dicoccoides
CAGACGGACAAGAGTGTAGGGCCACTGATGGAACACTAGCATCCTATACTAAGCAGTAGGATAGCAGGTAAAGGTAACAACAGTAGTAGCAAGGACAGGCTATGCAGCAGCATAGGATTAACTGAAAGCAGTAACATGCTACACTACTCTAATGCAAGCAATATAGAGAAGAGTAGGCGATATCTGGTGATCAAAGGAGGGGCTTGCCTGGTTGCTCTGGCAAGAAGGAGGGGTCGTCAACTCCGTAGTCGAACTGGGCAGCAGCAGCGTCGGTCTCGTGGTCTACCGGAGAGAAGAGGGGGAGGAAACAATGAATACAATGCAAACAAATGCATATCGATGCGTGACATGACAAGTAACGATGCTAGGTGTGCCCAATCGCGGTAGTAGGTGATACCGACGAAGGGGGGAAACATCCGGGAAAGTATTCCCGGTGTTTCACGTTTTCGGACAGATGAACCGGAGGGGGAAAGTTGTGTGTTTGATATTTTAGGGGTGTGTGGTGGACGAACGGGCTGCGTATTCGGGTTCGTCTCGTCGTTCTGAGCAACTTTCATGTTGAAAATATTTTAATCCGAGTTACGGATTAAAAGATATGATTTTCTAAAGATTTTATTAATTTCTGGAATTTAATTAATTATTTAATTAATTCGAAAAATGGATTTATGACGTCAGCATGATGTCATGCTGATATCAGCAGTCAACAGAGTTAACTTGGTCAACCTGACATGTGGGTCTAGTGGGACCCACCTGTCATTCTCTGTTTAGGTTAATTACAGATTAGTTAAATTAGTTACTATTTAATTAACCTAACTAGTTAATTAAATTAATTAAACCGGATTAATTAACTTAATTAATTCGTTAGATAATTAATTATTTAATAATTAATTTTATTAAATCATTTCTATTTTTATTTATTATTTATATTTTTAATTCCCTTTTTTAATAAAACGTTATGGGGCGTGGGCCCCTCTGGTCAGTGGCACAGGGGGCCATAGCGGGTATGCGGGCGCTGGGCGCAAAGCGGGGCGGGGACCGATCGGGCACCCGCACAGAAGGGGGCGCGGCCATGGCCGGTGGCGGCCCCATGGCAGGTGACCACCGGCGGCGGCGACGGAGGAGCACCGGAGCGCTGCAGTGGCGGACCGGCATAAGGCCGATGGCCAGGGACTGCGGGCGCGCGAGCCGATGGCCAGGCGCCGGCACGAGCGCGAGGGGGCGCGGGTGGGGAGAGCGGGGTCGTCGACGCGGTGAGCGCGGGCCGGGACGGAACATAGAGGAGGGGAGGTGCTCACGGGGAGGGGCGCGTAGGGTCTAGGCAGTGGGGGTTGAGGAGGACGTCGGGGACGACGCGTCGTGGAGGAAGCCGACCGGCGAGGAGGTCCGGCGAGGCGGCGTTGTCGACGTGGCGAAGCGGTCCTCGGGTGGCGGCGGTGGCGACGGCGCGGCATCGGGGCTCGGGGAGCCGCGGGGTTGAGCCCCCGCTCCAGATCGGGGGTGGAGGGGCCGGGGCGGCACACGGACGGGAGGAGAAGGAGGGGCGATGACGGGCGGCGGCGAGGTGGCCTCGGCCGGTGAAGCCACCGGGCGGTGACCGGCGATGGTGCTCGGGGCGAGGGGCATCGTTGCCCCCCGATCTAGGTCGGGGGAGAGGGAGGAGCGGGGTCGTGGGATCGGGCGACGTCGGGGACGTGCGCCAGGGGCGATGGGGAGGCGGCGATGGGTTCGGGCCCGATCCCGATTGG
>NC_041391.1:633765040-633888842 GCF_002162155.2 Triticum dicoccoides
CCCACCAAGGTGCTCAACATCAGCACCAGGAAGTCCCCCCTGTGGCGCAAGGTGACCTCTTCCACCTCTCTGCTCGATCCCATTTACTTGGTTGATCCCTGCCAATATTGTGTGGTATATCCTTGGTGAATTTGTCATCCCATCAGTACTAAAATTGAGTTGAAATGCTTATAACAGAGCCATGCTTGTAACTGTGTCAGATCATGCAATGTTGAACTTAATGTTCCTTGGTTTGCATTCTTGCACTAGAAAACCTGATTGCAGTTTAGTTGAAATACTTAGAGAAGACCCATGTTTGTAATCATGTCAGATCATTGGATTTTGAGCTAACAGTTCATTGGTTTGTGTTAAGAAGCCCGTTTGTTTACCAACGGTTGGTCTCAGCTACAGAAACAATCACTCTTGTACTGATGGTATCTTGGTTTGCGTCTAGAAACACATTTGTTAAACAATAATCAGTCTCAGCTACAGAAAATACCGGTTAATGTACTGTTGGTATCTTTTAAAATACAAATAACTCTATGGTTTGTACAGAAACAACAGCGTCTGGCTGTGTTGAGAGTTATAGACATAATGATTCTCATATAAGTAGGATATACATAAGATGTTTAAAATGACTAGAATCACACTTCTCACTTTCTGCCATATTAAGGCACTTGGTTGTGTAACCAAGAGCTCATTTGTGGTTCTAGTTATAATTTACTGTTGTGTCATAAATAGGATGATTTTGACTTACTCTTGTGTCCAGATTAGAACTTTGTAACTGTGTCAGACCGTTGCATTGTGGACAAACAATTCCTTGGTCTGCATTAAGGAACCGTTTGCTAAAAAACCAGCAAGGTGGTCTCGCCTACAGAAACTACCACTCTCTTTGGTGTCTGGTGGTAGTATATCTTTTAGAAGACACAGATAAGTCTTTTGTTTCTACAAAAACAACATCATCTGGTTATGGTGAGAGATATAGACATATTGTGCTCATATCAGTAGAATATATGCACGAGATGTTGAAAATGGCCAGAATCACACTTCTTGCTTTTGGCCATACTAACGCACTTAGTGGTGTAATCAGACCGCATTTGTGGGCTATGCTTGTGTGTTTGATTCTACTACGTCCATTCCAAAATATAAGACGTTATGGAATGAGGTAGCAATTAGGTAGGGGCTTATTTACTAGTTGCAGTTAGATTTTAGTGTTGTGTTTTTATAAAAGATGATTTTGACTTACGGTTGCGCGTCCAGATTAGATATATGCATCCGCTTTGGGGAACTGACACAATACTAAATGTGACATTGAAAATTGAGGATGTTAACCATTATATCTCCTTCCTTATTTGTAGAATGTAATTGTGTCGGATCATTGGATTGTCAACTATCGATTCCTTAGTTTGTGTTAAGAAACCGTCTGTTAAAACTTAAAATAGCAGGCAGTCTAAGCTATGAAAACTATTGCTTGCTCTAGTGGTAGTATCTTTTAGAAGACACATATAAGTCTTTGGCATCTACAAAGACAACATCATCTTGTTATGGTGAGAGATGGCACTTGGTTGCATAATCAGAACCCATTTGTGGTTGCTGTGTTTGTGTGCTGGAGTATATCGCCTTGACTTCACATCTGAATGGCAATAGCATATCTCTCACTTTATATTGCATCTGGTTTTCTACAGTCTGCTATTGTCTGCAAATTTTGTATTGTGTTGACTTGTGACCCCTTTTGGTTGTCTTGATGTTTGGATTTCTTTACGATTTGGCACTTTTGCTGGTGATATGACTCTGATGTTGTGTCTTTTGCAACCCGACGCAGAAGCCCGTGAACTCGTCCGTGTGGGACTCCTGGGGTGCGATGGTGTTGGCGGTGGTATACGGCCTTGTCTACAACTGTGCTAGTAAGTTCATGGTTTTCCTCTGTCCACCCCTCTCCCGGTTGCTCTAAGACCTAGCCCTGGAGCTATGGCTGCTCTTTGTACCGGTCATCGAGCCATGGTTTATTATGTGATGGTAGACTCTCTAGCCATTTCCTTACACCAATAGTATTGTTACTGTTTGCATGTTCAAGCTTCGTGATACGCTCTCGGTTAATGATCATGACTTCACTTTGTGAATGGTCTTGCCCTGTTATGGGTGTTATCATCTTTGTTTTTGTGGGCTTGCTAAATAATTTTAATCATAGATATTCTATGGGTGTTTCTGAGATTCCCACATAGATTCAGATTATACTAGATGGTAGCTTAGCTTCTTTTGTTAGTACTGGTGCATGGTTTGTTCCGAATTTGAGGTAAAGCATTAGTCTTGATATGCAAGGAACAATTCATCTAGGACGATGTTTTGCTGAATCCAACTGATTGCTGCTGTTTAGACTTGCCAATGGTGCATTGTCTATGTAGCAGTGTTCCTTAAGTTTTGACAAGTGAAGCAATAGGACACATGATGATGCTAGGTTATTTGTATTTTTTCAGCGATGAACTCGCGAACTAGTTCGCAGGCGGCCTAGTCCTTCCAGTGAGCAAAGATATGTAGGATCTCTCAAAGAAAATTCTCATTCCATACATACCGAGTGTCTTTCTCCACTCTTTTGTTTTTAGCTTGTCATTGCAAGATTTCTTCCTGGCAAGTCAAATATATGTGAATGTTAATCAACATGCAAAAACTGAGTTGCGGTTATTTGATGTTTTGCCAGGACAGTTTCTACGAGATGCAAGCATGATTGTGCTTGTCGCCCAGGGCCAGGACGCCGACGTATGGTGTGCACCAGGAAGTGAACTCGTGCGGCTCGAGGACAGATTGTTGTGATGATCTATCTGGGTAGTCTAGAAAAATCCCAATTTTGAGTGAAGAGTGGATCCTCTTTGCTGCAATCTTCAGTATGTATTGGATCCCGATTCCGTTTGTTTCTGGGATGATGCATATTTTTTGCCTGTCTATAATATAACTTGCTGAGAAGAACCAATTGTTGCAGATACTAGTTTCGAGGTTGCCTAACCATGGTTCGAGGCTGAAGAAGCAAATAGATGATCTGGATGAGAAGATGGCGGTGACTGACTCTTCTCCCGACTTCCCGAGTCTTTGACGTCCAAGTAGATCCAGGTGAGTCCTTTAGTAACTCAGGCCATATGATCTGGTGCAATGTTGCTGCATGTCATTATTTGGCCATCTCGGTTTTTACTGGTTGCACAACTATAGCTCCTTTAGCAACCCATGCCAGTATGACCATTCAGATAAATTTGTCCATCTTCAAGGGATACGAAACGACCACTCAAGTAACCCAGTTCCAGTGTAATACGGACATGAAGCAGCAGACCATAATTGTTGTAGTGGCCCTTGTTCTCGCTTGGCACCTCGTGCCAACATAGCAAACTGTTTTTAGGCCGTTGTGATGTAAACTGCCGGTCCATGTCTTTTGATAAGCAAGCACATTTATCTAGTTGTCCTGTTAGTGTGTGCTTTGACAGCTGCATGTTGTCCGTCAAGTAAGAGTGCATTTGCCAACCATACCAGGATCCATGTCAATACGAGTTAGCATCTGATTGTTGTTGCATGTTCTTTTCATTTTGTTTGTACAATTTCTGTTTGTCCATAATCTTAGAGCCTAAGTACTATTTCTGAGAATTGCCTGAAAGTGAAATATGACAAGGAAACTGGACTAGTTAAGGTGCTATGTTTGTAAAAACTCTTGCTAACAGATGCTGCTAAGCTAGCTATGTTAAATTTCCCGAGGTGGCTGATAAGAACTTACGGCATACTCGACCTATTCCAATGTGTTTTGCTGATGTGCTTCTTGGACGTGATAGGATTGTCCTTTGTAGGTTGCTTTCTTGTGATAACCCCTTGTCCTCTCTTGCTCTTTGCCCAGGATGGTGAGGACAGCGAGAAGAAAAGATCTTTGCTGGAGATGGTGCACCCACACCCATCGGGCTATTCTTCCGGAGGGCGAAGCGGGGCAAGAAGAGGGGTCAATGGAGCTTGGAGCTCTATGGGAAGTCTGGTGGTTTTGCTTTATATTTTGATTTTTACATGTGAATGGGACACTGTTCGCCTCATTTTGCCGGGTGCTCATGTTGTATCCAACCGATGTCTCTTTGAAAAGCAATGTCATGCTTCTCTATGGTAGACGAGAGGTGCATTTGGGAAGTCGCAAAATCATTGCTTTGTCATGGCATGGTCTGAGTTTCAAACAACGTGATGTTTGGTTTTCGAATGAGAACCAGAATATCAGTATGATCTTTTTTTTATCCAATGTATGTACTGATGGATCATCACCCCCTATGTTTTTGTGTCGTGAATACTCAAGAGCTAATCATCCTCGTGTTTCGTAAAATTTAAGTTCATCTTTGCTTCAGTTGCCCCTGTAGCAATAGGTATAATACTGTCATGTTGAAAAAATGTGATGGTCTGGTTAATCTTCAGAGCCAAAAACTTGCTGGTAGCAGCATTGTCATTAACTTTTGATTGTATTGGACATAATGTAGCTGGTCGATGTCAAGAAGTACCCTTTTTTTAATACCAAACAGATTGGCTGCCTGTTTGTTGAATGAATGTTGTTTCTGGTTTGCGCAATGCATCGATTCGATTGAAAATGAACACAAGCTCTAGCGCCTTTCTTTTTTTGTCAGAATTTGAAGTCAAATGAAATGACAGAGCAGCATCGGAAGAGGACGGACGAGTGACAAGCCCCTTTGAATGTTCAGGAATTTGGTACATGTATAATTGACTAGAGAGTACAAGTTGATATCTCATTTTGCGGACTTAGGACCCTTTGAATGTTTATATTTTGTGGTTGAACATGGCATGGCAGTCATGCATGCTCTTGGCGCCTCTCACTATGCTACAATTTAGTTTTTTTTTCTCTTTTTTTAGGGAAAGCCATCATTGCGATTTTATATTTCTTGCGCAAAAATTGATACGTCGTTTGTTGAAACATCTACTAGTAAACCCGAAGGCTTCGATTTTCAAACAATGGTTCGAGAGGTGCTACAAGTTAGTTTAATGACTCTTCTTTTCTTGTTCTTCTTAAATCTGTAACGTGCCCTCTAAATAAATGGATATGTTGTAGTTATGTCACTTAATAATAATAATAATAATAATAATAATAATCGGCTTCATTTTCAAATACAAAAATAAAAAGGCAGAAGCTTTTTTGGTTATTAATCCTATTCAATCGATCCGTCGCATGCAAGGCAAGCCAGAAACTTGTTGGATATTGGTCCTATTCATTAATCCGTCGCATACGAGGTTACTGGCCGCCTGCCTCCGGCCACATACGTAATAATTTTATTTGTTGAAAACGAAACGAACAAGATGGATCATTATGTCATTAAAGGAAACGAAACGTCCTAGGGATATGCCCACCGGCCATCTAGGCTTGCGCCACCTCATCGATCCGTGGCCTCGTTGCACCATGACTTGGACCATGTGTATATATAGTAGAAGGAGTCATTCGTCCATGTGCGGGATGCGTGTGCGACTTGGACTTGGGGCTTGGGCGACGGTGAGGAGAGGAGAGACTTTGCTCCGCCACCGGTGAGCCGCCGATTAGATGGTGTCGCCGGCCACGACGGGCGTGGACTTGGGCACCCGGACGGGACGGGTTCGTCGAGAAAATCGATCGAGGCGCGTGAGCGTGAGGAAGGAGTGGAAAGGAGAGTCCATCTTGTTCGGCGTCAGGGGTGGGGCATGGCGTGGCAAGGAAGGAAGGAAGGAATGAATGAATGAGGAGGAGGAGAGAAAAAAGATGCGGTCTTTGATTGAATTAGTGCGGCAGCCCGCGAGGAGGGGAGACGAGGGATGGGCAGCAGCATGGCGACATTGACGACATGACGGAGATGAGATGAAGGATACTCGGTTTGGTCGGTCGCTCGCTGGGTGGAGGAAGAAAAGGAGTCGGCGGCGAAACGTGCGCCTGCGCCCGCGCCCGGCGAAGGAGGCGAAAAAGAGAGTTCGCGCATCGGTTTCGTCGGTCCGGGAAACCGCGCATCAACCATGGAAACCGCGCATCGGTTGAACATCAGCTGTAGTCTCCGCGGCGCCCGTGCACTCATGCTCATGTGTTGTGTTTCTGCCTAATTGCACTCGACGAGATTTACTCCGAGAAACCGAAGCAACAAGTTGAGTAGTTCGCAAGTGCGATTGCATTCACTGGATAGAGCAATCATTGTGGTGCGACGTAGCCAGTTCCGGTCAAAAACTTTTTTCTTGAGCAGGAAAGAAGGCCACCCTTACGGACCTGTTCGCCTATATATATATATATATATATATATATATATATATATATATTCAGGCACCATTTCCACTCCAATCACATCCGGCGCCAGTAAGCTCATGGAGGACCTCGCCGCTTCGATCATGTCGCTCTCGCACAGCGCGCCGCTCTACCTCTTCTTCGACGTCCCCGCCTGGGAGGAGTACTGCCTCCACGAACACATCAGCGGCGGCTTCAAGCCTGCCGCGGCTGGCGCCAAGAGCGTCGGCGATGACAACGACAGCGCCACCCAGCTGCTCTGCGCTGGCCCGCAGGTCCCTCTGAAGCTACCCCCGCGGCTGCAGCATCCAGCTGACTGGTCCGTCGTGTCCTCCGCCGCCACTTCGCCAACCCCGCAGGCGCAACTGTGCGTGGTGCCGTCGTGGAGCCCGTTCACGAGCAGCATGAGGCACAGGGAATTCGATCCGTTCGCCGCCGCGCTGGAGAAGGTACGCCGGGACGGCGCGCGCCACTAGCCAGCAGGCCCATCCGCCGCGTGAGGTCGCTCTCGTCGCTTCGGGGCGCCCAAGCCGCCGCGATGAGCCTAAACAGCTCACACCTCGCGCAGAAGGCGAGCAGGAGGCCGCCGGAGAAGAGCACGAGGAGGACATGCGTCAAGGTCAAGCACCTGTTGTGCTGGGCTGCAACGGCAAGCTCAGCCGCGGCTCCGGCACCTGGGAAGGACGGCGTCTCGTCTTACCGGCAGCCGAGTCTCTTAGTCTGCTTTGGCTTCTAAGCACGCGAGGTCGTGTCAATCTGAGGCTGCATCCATCCATGCCGACAAACCTGCGAGTTTGTAAATTTGTAAGTACCCTCCGACCCTACTCAGTTCAACTAAATGAACTAAAATTTCAGAATTCACCTCACTTGAAAAATTAGTTCATTTGGTTGAGAACTAACAAGAAGGGTGAGAGGGTGCCCTTTAGGTTCCATATTTGCATCCTAGAGTTACACTTGCACTAGGTAACTGTCGAACCTTTTTATTCTTTTAGTAGAAGATAGCAATAAAACGATCTTGTATATTAGTTCCGTGAGAAACTATGAATTCTACTTTGAACATTTGGTCTCCGAATCTAGTGTGATAGAGGAAACCAGGATTCAACACTCCGATACAAGAACCAATGCCAGTTACACGCTCGATGATTCCTTGACAATCCCCTCTCCTTGAATTCCGGCATGCCTGCAAGCCGGAGCATCGGGAAAGTGTTGCCCAAGGTGACCGATGTCTTACTAGGTGGCCTTATCTGTTGTAGAGTGCAACCAGTGTGTGAGCCCTTGACTCACCGTCCGACACCTAGTGTGCTTGTCGCGTTGGCGCATGATCTGCAGCGGCACCTAGGCTGGAGCTCATGAGAAGCGTCGGTGGAGATCTTCAAGGTCTTCCCAGGTGGTGTCATCGACTGGTGCCCCTGTCTAGTGGATTAGTCCTTGTTGCACCATCTTGTTGGTCGTCTTGCGTCAGTGATACTCAAGCACCTCCAAAGAAACCTGGAACTCAATGTCATTAGAAGGTAGTGCGCTCACCAGCTGCGTTGTTTTGAGCCATGAGACGTGGAAAACTGGGTGAACCAGGGAGCCCTTCAGAAGTTGTAGACGGCGTGGCACAACTCCAATCTTTGCAGTTCTAAGAAACAGAAAGGGGAGGGGATGGACAAGATAAGACAAGTGTGGCTCTAGGAAGTATGTCACTGATGCAATATGAGAAAGTGGTTAACAATGAAAATGTGAAAGGGAGGAGTCATGGTGAATGCAGCCACAGTAAGGAAAAATATGTGTTCACTTTGTCAGAGGCGGAAGGAACCATGCTTATTAGGTTGCAATTAGCCGAAGTAATGGCTGCCAGATAGGCAGCTCAGCTGGCTATTGAGGAGAATAGGATAAAAGAAGTGGAGATGATGAAACTTGGTCTGGAAAGAGAAATTAAAAGGCAACATGAACTTCTGCAGCAGAAGATGAGGAGATTTGACACTACTAGGAAAAGGCCTGCTAGTGGCGCACCTGTTTTGCCTACTAATGGCACACTATAGGTGTGTCAGTAGCACCACGCCATTAGAATTTTTTACGAATGGCGCATCACAGGTGCGCCATTAGTATACCAGATACTAATGGCGCACGCAGTGCGCCATTAGTATAGCCCATGGTGCGCCATTACTATCTGACTTAGTAATGGCGCACCACATAGAAGTGCGCCATTAGTAAAAAAAAAATTTCAAATATTTTTTCAGAAAAAAAATTTCAGAATTTTTTTTCGTTTTTTTCTTAACTTCGCAGTTCTATCCAACCCCAGCACCACCTCACTTAACAGGCACTTGTTGATATATCTATCATATCAATCCTATTAAACCTTATTGATGTCTAGGACTTTGTTCATGTTCATGAGTATGAAGAAATGTTGAAAAATATTTCAAACTTTCCGGTCATATTACGTATCATTTTTTGAAAAAAAAATCCAAAAAAGAATTTATAACGCATTTTTTTCTGTTACTAGTGGCGCACCTAGCAAACGGTGCGCCACTAGTAAGTTTGAAACTTTTTGAATTTTTTTGCCTCTAGATCTTGAAAGCCCCGTAACTTTTTTTCTGTTAGGTTTTTGAGGATTTTAAAAATGTTTAACGGGGTCCCCAGTTAAATTCGGATGTAACTTTTCGAGTAGATGATTTTTCATATAAAAAACTTTTTAATCCGAGTTCATATACAAAAGTTATGCCATTTTACAAATTCCAGAGAGATTTTGCAAATAAAGTCGAAATTCATATTTGTAAATTTTCCCAACAACTAGACCACATATCACATGAGAAACTTATTTTTTTATTTTTTTGACATTTCCATCATTTTCTTTTATTTTATTTTTAAAACTGAAAAGGCGGTCAGGGGGTGCATTCGGTGGAATTTTTGGGCCAAGTTAGTAATGGCGCACCGTGGGAGTGGTGCGCCAACTAGTAATGGCGCACCACACACACGGTGCGCCATTACTAGTTTTGAAAAAAAATTGGGAAAAAAACTGAAAAAAATTTACTAGTGGCGCACCGTGGATGTGGTGCGCCATTACTAGTTTTGAAAAAAAAATTGTTACTAGTGGTGCACCGTGGATGTGGTGCGCCATTAGTATTTGGACATTAATGGTGCACCAACACATGGTGCGCCATTAGTATATAGTAATGGCGCACCACATGTCTGGTGCGCCATTAGTGTCCATATCATCTATAGCCCTTTTCCTAGTAGTGTGAGGAGGTTGGAGGGCCACCAACTGCTGTTGGGGAGAAGGAAGAAGAAAAAAAATCCTGATGAAGAAGAGGAACATGAAGCTCTAGATAACTTGGATGACATTGCCAAGCAATTGGAGGCATTGGGGGGAGGAGATTATGGAGATGGTTGGTTGATTACAATGCCAGTCAGGAGCAGGAGTCTTCTGAGAGTTTGGTCAAAAAAAGCAGAGAAGGGTGAGCTTGACACCAAGAATTTGGAAATGTACAGAAGGAGTGACGGGAACAAAGGAAAGGAGGAATGTAACATTGAGGAACTTGCCATGAAGAGGGTTGCTGAGAAGGATAATTATGGTAAGAAAGGATGTTCCTAACATATTATTGTCTTCCAATGATTCCTTACACAATGTTGCTATAAAAGTGGGTGTGGATTTGGGAAATGAGATTGACAATATTGAATATAATATCAATCTTATTAAAATGGTTGAGAAAGCCAGAATAGACCTCTGGTTGAATAATAACAAGAAAAATGATGATATATGTTGTAGTCAAACATTAGCAGGGGATGATGCACCTGTGATTGAAACAGAGGAGCACGATATTGAAGAGCTAGTAGGGGATGGTGTTAATAGTTATGATAATGAGGAAGCAAAAGGTTGGGAGGAATTTAGAAAGATGTTCTCACATCAAAAAATGGGGATATAAATAGAACCTAGAGAAATTCTGGTAGGAAATCTACTTTGGCATTAAAAAAGTCTGAACATTCCGATAAGAAAAAAATGAGAGGGGTGTTTTGGAATATGAGAAGGTTTGAAGGTGACATTAAAAAAGATTTATGAGAGAGATGGTGATGGATATTAAGGTTGATTTCTTGGGATTACAGGAAACTATGAGAGAACAGTGCTCTAGAAATGATTTGCAAGGGATTTGTGCTGGAAGATATTTTCATTAGCATCATGTGCCAGTCAGAGGGAAATCCGGTGGGCTGCTTCTTGGGATTAATTACACTACTCTGGATGTGTGATTCCCAGGATGAAGGGGAATGCTTCATTAAAATGATAGTTCAAGATGTCAAAAATAAGTTCTTGTGGGATCTAGTAGTAGTTTATGGTGATGCTCAACCTGTTGGAAAAGTTAAGTTCCTTGCAGAGTTGTCTAGGGTTTTTCAGGATAGTATAAACCTCATCCTGATAGGAGGGGATTTTAACATTGTTAGAAAGCTTCTTAAAAAAATAAACCTGGTACACCAGGTCACTGGAGTTTCCAATTTAATGCCATTATATATTGAGCAGGCTGGTGTGAGAGAAATTGATATGCATGGTAGGAAATATACTTGGGGACATAATTTACCCCAACCCACCTTTGAAAAATTGGATAGAGTCTTATGTAGTGTTGATTGGGACGAGAATTATCCCCTGACTGAGGTTTCTGCCTTGATTAGGGAAAAATCTAACCATTTTCCATTATTGTTGGACACTAGTGATGTAGTTAAAACTTACCCCGACTTCAGACTTGAAAACTCTTAGTTCCTTAGAGAGGGCTCAACGAGCTGGCAATTAAAATTTGTAATAGTACATGATCCAAAATTTCTAGTTTGGAAAAATGGCACACAAAATTAAGAAGTCTTAGACCAAAATTAAAAGGGTGGAATAGAAATATGAATGCTTGGTACAGAGAGCTTAAGAAAGGTATTTTAAGAAAATATGATAATATTGACAAGCATTGTGAGACATATGGTTTGACTGCTGCTGATAGTGTAGAATAAATGGAGCTTGGGGCTCAACTTGATAGGCTCTTGTCATGGAATTAACGCGACAGATGCCCTAACAAAATGACTTAGTTGTGGAGCCATCACAACATAGTTAGCTTGAAAGGGTTAAATGGGACAAAGGACACAGAGAGTTTTACCCAGGTTCGGCCCCTCTCAATGAGGTAAAGGCCTACTCCTACTTTAGGTTGTATTTCTTGAGTTTTGATTACCAGGGAGCGAATACGCTTGACCTAGTTCTCGACTTGTTGTTTCTTTCCTTAACCCACCGCCGGTTCACCCCTTTATATACACAGGTTGATGCCCGACGGCTTACAGAGTCCCGGCCGGCTTAGACACAACCTGTCCGGCTCGGTGACCAAACTAAGCTTTCCTTAACATACAAGTTAAACATATGGCGGTTTATACCCATGGGCCTCAAGTCGCCTCCGGGTCTTGGGCCTTCAGTAAGCTTGCTTTATGGACCACCATCTTCAACATCTTCTGGGCCTTCGCATCATGAACCACAAGGGGTATGACCCGGCCCCTCCTAGGAGGGTCATATCTAATAGTTATATCCCCAACATTAGGCCCCAGGTTGATGTGAACATGTTCATATCAATCTTCAATACTTGACTTAGAAAAAATCTTCATCGTCAATCTTTATGAAATCTTATAACCCGCCATGACATCAACTCACAGAATTGTGTTAACCCGCCATGACGTCATCTTGCATTAATATCGCACGAGGCCCAAATCTCAATATATCTTCATATTTAATGAACCTCCCAAAAATCGAGGCATCTGTGCTGTCACATAATTTTTGGCCTCCTTGATTCCCGCGCATGCCATCTATCCACTGCCTTATAAATAGGGACAAGGTTCCTTTTCATTTTTTCCTTGCCTCCTCGTCTTCATCCTCTTCCTCGCAACACCACACACGCCCGAGCTCCGCCGTCGTCGACCTCACGAACTGCCCCAACTCTGGCCGCTGCATCGACCTGAACGAACCAGAGCACCGCGGCACGCCTTCGCTGTCCATCAACCCCAGTAAGTTCTCCTCTTTTCTCACAGCAGATCTCCATTAGGGTTTGCTCAAGTTCATCGGACTTCATATCTGTTCTTCACTGTTCCTCCTTAGATCGTGTAGTTTTTGATCTGAATATGGTGCCAAACTTGTGCGGTAGCAGTTTAGCACTCATTTTTAATATCTGAATATCTCCCCTCCATAGGTGATCTCATCTGAGCACATGAACTGTCCCGCTGCCGCCAGCTTAGGATTAGAATTTTTCTTCATTATCTGAAATGTTGTAGATCCAAAATTATAATACCAATCTGTGAAAACTGTTTGTCCAACACTTAGCAATCCTTCACTCATAGATCTGAACACTAATAGCTATGTGGGCGGCTTAACTGATAAACCATAACCCGCCAGATACCATTAGTCCCCTTTTAAGCTGCCAATAGGTATCTCTGCATAACTCAACACTATCCTTCGGCTTAACACACTGCATATTTATAGTTCTTACCTTTGAATATACAGCCGGCTTGACAATATAATCTTAAACCGGCAATATTTTCTTTTTAGGCCTTCATCCCCAACAATGACTAAGACCATCACTTCATGCAACTGGGTAGCCTCCCGGGTCACCGAGGAGGATTTGAACAATTTTGTGTAGACAAGCGTCTTAGCCAAAAAAGATGTCATCCACTAGAGGATCCCATGGACTGAAAATCCTCCTGAACCCAAGGAGGGCGAAGTGATTGTTTTTACTGATCATATGATTCGGAGGTTTACCCCGCCCGGTTCAAAATTCTTCCGCGACGTGCTACACTTTTTTCAGCTCCATCCTCAAGATATTGGGCCCAATTCTGTTTTCAACATCTGCAACTTCCAAGTTTTTTGCGAGGTTTATCTTCAACAAGAACCCACTGTCAAACTGTTCAGGAATTCTATTACCTAAACCGGCAGACTGAATTCACAGACGAGCCCATCTTGGAGATATCAATGATGCGACCAAGGCTTTATTGAACGAGAGCTTGGCAGATTGCAGCAAAGCCGGACTTAATCCTTTCTGCACTCTCAACAAACCGCCAGCTGCAAGTTTTGCACATAACTTTTCAGTTGAATCATGTTTTCATTTAAACTGTCCTCTTTTAATCGTCTGACTTCCACAGGCCGATTCTCCTTTTTGGAAGAAGAAGCTGCAAGATAAGCCGGCCAAGAAGATCCGGACAAAGAACAAGGGTAAAAAGCCTGCCAACAAGAAGACCGACCCCTCTGAGTTACTTAACTTGGATGACGATGATGATGATGATGATGAGTCAGAGGTAGAACTTGATTCTCTTGGCTCATTTTTTGTACATCTCATTGGCAACGACTATTACCAGGATGACGCGGAAGCCAGCCGTGTGGGTGATGAAGAGGTAATTGTTCTTTCCTCTAGCTCAGAACCTTTACCAAAACAGAAAAATCGACAAGCAAGATGGAAAGTAAGGTTTTCTCATCCTTTAGCTTATTTGGATCCCAACTTTATTTTGAAGAAGAAGCAACATGAAGCTCGTCGCACAACCCGGAACAGCGGAGGCGGGATCCTTTCCTCCGACTTACCAAACACACCAGCCCCTTGCAAGCATCGTCCAGAGGTTTCACCAATTTTTGACTTAGCTTATCCCAAGGCGGATCTTTTTTGACAACCTCTTAATCCTTCCGACTCAAATTACCAGGGAACATCTCATTCCTCCTCTGGCGACTCAACGGGAACTCACGTCCCAGTCTTCAAAACTGTGCCTTTGTAAGAATGTTAAATCTCTGCTTTCAATCATGTACCCAATTGCTGTATTAACTCGTCTTGTACCTCATTTCCAAAGCCATGGCAAATCCCAATAAGAAATTGAAGGTGAACAAAACAACTGGAAATTTTAATGAACCGGAGAAGCAGTCAACAGAGACTTCCCTCCAAGATGCTGAGGCCACAGTTGATGAGCCGTCACCAGAAGAACACAATGTCACCATGGATCATATGGATGTTGACCCAGCCACTATCAAGCCACCAAGTCACATCAAGCCTACTGAAGCAAAGGTTGATGATGTTATCATACCTAGGCTTGGTTACACGTCATCGGGCAACCCCACTGTCTTGTCAAAGCATAGTGCTAAAGAAGAATTATCCTTTTCTGACAAAGGAAAATGTTCGGTGAATCTAGAGATCTATGCCCAATATAGCGCTCAAGAGATCCACTCTAGGTATCTGAACCATCTGCACACAAGCCACGACTTTGAAGCCGGCTTAGTTAATCTGATGAAGGAGCGCTTTGAGGTAAATGCTACAGCCTTCTTCATATAAATGTACTTCTATCAGCTGCCAAGTCTACTGGATATGATAGAATTGAATGTACTATAGACTTGAGATAGTATTATAGATATGTAGATCAAAACAAGTAGCCCCTAAGGGCCGGCTTAAACTGTCAAGATAAGTCGGGACTTCGAATAGTAGTGAGCAACTTTGCACCTATAGCCCCCAAGGGCCGGCTTAATCAGCATGGATAAGCCGGGACTTCGAATAACAGTGAGCAACTTTGCACCTGTAGCCCCCAAGGGCCGGCTTAATCAACATGGATTAGCCGGGACTTATCACCATAATTGTCACTAAAATCCAAGTATGTATCCCTCATGAGTCGACCATAGCCATAGTAATATAGCCGGGTCATCATAGAGTTGTCTTCAAAAAGAGCAATGTCCATTAACCCCCAAGTGCCAAGTGAAATACTTGTATTGTTCTTGGGACTTTGAACAAAATGATTATAATAGCGCCTGTTGTTTGCATACTAAAAGCTGAACTTAATGCAAAAGAATCCCAAGTCGCCGACCTTCAGGAAAATATCAAGTCTCAACAATCTGAAACTTCCAAGGCCAAATCAGAACTGACAACCACCTTGGAAGAGATGGAGAAGTTGAAAAAGGACTTCAAGGCTGATTGGACAAGCTGGGAAACTGAGAAAACAACTCTATTGAAGAGAGCGGAGGAAGCATAAATGGCCCTTAAGCCGGTGGCTGAAGAGCTTTCCGGCTTAAAGCATCAAATTCACACCATGACCGTCGCTATCTTTGGTAAGAAACCTTATCTCAATCTATTACCATAAATGCAGTTGAATAATCATTCATCCCGCTTATCAATTTATTTGGTAATGCAGGCTCCAGAATTGCCCATCTTGGCTCAGATATCCGCATGAAGCTGAAAGCCGCCTATACTCTTATAGAGCAATTGAATACTGGCGTGCAACAAGCTATTTCTACTGCTTCTCATAAAAAACAACCACCAACCCTCATCAAAGACATGCTGGAAAAGTTGTCGCTGCCCCAGCAGGTTGAGGATCTGAAGCGATCAGCTACTAGAGCCGGCGCCATTACTGCCTTAACCCGGGCAAAGGCGTGGCAAGCAGATATTGATCCTTGATCCAGAACATTTGTCCAATGGCTGCCCAAGTGTAAAGGAGGACGGGTCTCCCTTCAATGCTGATGACTTTGCTGCAATATCAAGGGAAATGCGCCCATTAGCAAGCAAACTAGCTGAAGACATGGACCTGTCCCATTACCAAGCGGTTTATGATGCTGAGAACAAGAAGGTGAATGCACCGATTCATGAAGCCCAAGATCTTATTCCACCAATTTGTCAGCACACCTTCGCCCCTGATATTGACCCGTCAACACTTATTTATGATGAAGCTATGTTCAAAGCTTTGACTGGGATCAATTGGGCCACCTCTGACTTCCAGTCAACGGGTGAAGAAGAAGGAGATGAGCCGGTGCAAGATGACCCAGAGTCCTGTACCCGCCAAGGTCAAGACCATTAATTCAAGGGCCAGCTTATCATCTGCCGCTTGGGATACTTTGCGCCTCAAATACTTATTCTTTTTGGCAATCCGGTGGCTTTTAATAGGCTAGTTTGGAAAGAATGATCTACCATGCCATCGTGCATGTTGATTTGCATAACACTTTTGAACCGCCGATCTGATGTTTGAAGATCTGGCACTTATGCTTCATAATATCATCAGATTATATAGATCATAGTTATCATATTTCCTGCACATAAGCAGATAACATGTGCCCTAGCAGTTGTACCCCAGGGCGGGTCACAATGCCCCATAACAAATCCAATGGTGATTATATCATCCATAACCAGGGACAGTTTATCAAAACCTCATATAATCATAAAAAATAAATATCATACATGTGATATTTGTTCATACTGCCGGCTTACCACACCACATGCAGTAAGGGTAACAACCTAAAGACTCAAAGCACAGTGCCCTGTGCAATTTATTCATACTGCCGGCTTAACACACCATGGGCAGCAAAGGGTATCATCCTAAAACTTCAGAGCGCAGAGCTCTAAGCACATAATCATCACATACTAGCGACTTAGCATCCAAAGCCAGGCCTGGGTTAGCAAAACACCGGATATATTCAAATATGAACCATAAAGATCAAGGAAGCATGGCCCTAATCACTTTTCAACCATATATCAATATGGTGCAAAAAAAAATCACAAAAAAGATGCAAAGTCAAAAACAAACCAGACAAAACAAGGCATTCAAAGGCTACCAAGCCTCAATATCAAGTACTATTCAAGGGCCACATAGCCACTAAGTTACTCCTTAATTCAAACCTGTAAGCCGGGCCTCACACCAATCGTCGTTTTAACTTTGACAAGTTCAGGGTCTTTATAGGATTGACTGTCAAGAGTCCGACGAGTCATTCCAGGATTACCTGGTCGGAGTGGCAAGCATACAAAGGCAGGATAACCCGAATTTTTGGTGTTACAAGGGACAACAAAGCTCTGTTCATTTAACAAGGAGCCCCCAAGTAATATTTCGATCCAGGCATATAAGCCGAATCAGTAGGTGTAGGACCTTGAGAAGAGGTGTCTAGAGGGGGGGGGGGATTAGACACTAAGTACCAAAGTTGTAGTTTTTAACTTTTCTTATAATTTAAGTGGAGTTTAGGCACAAGTTTAGCATTCACAACATATAGCAAGCAAGCATGCAAAGTGTATATGAGCAGCGGAAAGTAAAGCATGCAACTTGCAAGAATGTAAAGGGAAGGGATTGGAGGATTCAAATGCAATTGGAGACACAGATGTTTTTGGCGTGGTTCCGATAGGTGGTGCTATCGTACATCCATGTTAATGGAGACTTCAACCCACGAAGGGTAACGGTTGCGCAAGTCCACGGAGGGCTCCACCCACGAAGGGTCCACGAAGAAGCAACCTTGTCTATCCCACCATGGCCGTCGCCCAAGAAGGACTTGCCTCACTAGCGGTAGATCTTCACGAAGTAGGCGATCTCCTTGCCCTTACAAACTCCTTGGTTCAACTCCACAATCTTGTCGGAGGCTCCCAAGTGACACCTAGCCAATCTAGGAGACACCACTCTCCAAGAAGTAACAAATGGTGCGTTGATGATGAACTCCTTGCTCGTGTGCTTCAAATGATAGTCTCCCCAACACTCAACTCTCTCTCATAGGATTTGGATCTGGTGGAAAGAGGGTTTGAGTGGAAAGCAACTTGGGGAAGGCTAGAGATCAAGATTCATATGGTAGGAATGGAATATCTTGGCCTCAACACATGAGTAGGTAGTTCTCTCTCAGAAATAGGATGCTGGAAGTGTAGGTTCAGTCTGATGGCTCTCTCCACGAATGAAGAGGAGGTGGAGGGGTATATATAGCCTCCACACAAAATATAACCATTACACACAATCTACCAAACTCGGTGGGACCGAATCGTTAAACTCGGTCAGACCGATTTAGCAAATAATGTGACCGTTAGGGTTTTCGGTGGGACCGGAATGCAACTCGGTAGGACCGATTTGGTTAGGGTTAGGGCATAACGTAATCTCGGTAACCGATTACACAAACTCGGTAGGACCGATTTTGGTAATTAGCTAACCAGAGAGTTGGTCAGGCAAACTCGGTTGGACCGATTATCAAACTTGGTGGGACCGATTTTGGTAAAGAGTCAACCAGGAAGTTTGCATTGTAATCTCGGTAGTACCGATTACTCAAACTTGGTAAGACCGATTTTGATAATGGACATACACAGAGAGATTACAACCCCATCTCGGTGAGACCGAGATCCCTATCGGTGAGACCGATTTGCCTAGGGTTTGTGGCAGTGGCTAAGACATCCAAACTCGGTGGCACCGGATAGAAAGAATCAGTGGGGCCGAGTTTGACTTTAGGTTTAGGACATATGTGTGGAAGTGGGAAAGTAGTTGAGGGTATTTGGAGCATATCACTAAGCACTTTGAAGCAAGAGGCTTATTAAGAAACACCTCATCCCTCCTTGATAGTATTGGCTTTTCCTATAGACTCAATGTGATCTTGGATCACTAAAATGTAAAATGAAGAGTCTTGAGCTTGAAGCTTGAGCCAATCCTTTGTCCTTAGCATCTTGAAGGAGTTCTCACATCCTTTAGTCCATGCCACTCCATTGTTGAACTTATCTAAAACATACTAGATAAAAGTGTTAGTCCAACAAGAGATATGTTGTCATTAATTACCAAAACCACCTAGGGAGCACTTGTGCTTTCAATCTCCCCCTTTTTGGTAATTGATGGCAACATACATCAAAGCTTTAGATAAAGATATAAGGAATAGCAAGTAAAGCTTTGGAAAGACATGTAACAACCATAGGCTCCCCCTACATGTATGCAATCATGTGAATATGAAATATAGAAGCATGTGATAGCATAACCATGATAGAGAAGGCAATGTGTTACATGTATCTTGGCTATATGCATCAGAGCAAAAAGTATTAAAGAGAATACCTTCATGCCCATGAGTCCTTCTTGCAAACAGTATGTACATCAGCAAGAATTCCTCATACACATGATTGTGATGCATATACTTACCTTGTGGTCTTGAGTTGGCTTAGGATGGAATGAACCTGTGAAAAGAAGGTTAGATAACACAGATGCATCTACTAGTCAGAGCAAACAGAAGAAACCACAAGAATACCAAGACTGGGATGACATGTAGAGAGTGAGTACTGAGTACCACATTGGATTAGACATGTCCCCAAGAGTAAAGATATGCAATGAATTTGAATGATTTCTTTCCCTTAGATGTATTGCTCCCCCTCAATCTAGCATGGGATATTGGGAGAAGATAGGGAACAGAAAATCAGAGCTGAAAGATATGAATGAACAGAGCTAATGCAAGCTAATGCAAATAAGCACATATGAACATGTCTTTCCCCTCAAGAAGACATGTGGCATCTCTCCTCTTGAACACCAAGCATCCAGGATCCTTGAGAGATACTTTCTACTAGTATTCTCTCCCCCTGGAGATCTCTCTCTCCCCCTAAAGGATCTCTCTCTCCTTCTCTGATGTGATCTCTCTCTCTAAGTGATAAGGTTTGATGCGATCTCTCTCTCTCCCCCTTTGACATCAATTTCCAAGAAGGGCTTGATAAAGATGTAATCTCTCTCTCTCTCCCTCTGGAAGTTGTCGTGAATGGGTTTGATCCATGAGTCACAACATAAAGCAATGATGAAAATGTGATGCTTGTAGAGGACAAGATTCATTGAGTGGAGCTGGATCAGAAGAAACTCAGAATAAGTGGCAAACTGTTTTTCCTGTTGTGAAATTGCTGGCACCGAGTGGTATGCTTCGGTGGTATCGAGAGTTTTCGGTTGGACCGAAAATAACAAATCAGTGTAACCGAGTTCATCGCAGAGAAAACACTTGTCACCTCAGCTCACTAGACTAGAAAGATCTCACAAAGATTTGCAAGGAATTAGATGCAGAAAATGCAGAGAAAACAGAAAGAAATCTAGATGAAGTTTTTTTTGAAAGGGGAAACACATATGCATGAGACAAATGCAAAAACTCAGAAAAGAACACAGGAGAACTTCATCTAGAGATGGTCGGCGACAAAGTCACCTATGTTAGAGTATATTGACTTAGGAGTCAAGTGAGATCACTTGATCATAGGCCATACTCATCGTTTACGCTCAAAATGGGGTTGCCATTTTTCGTTTAAGCATCTTGATGTATTCACATCTTGTCGAGTTGCTTTAACTCAGAACTCGGAGTAAAGCTTCTCTAAGATGGAATAACATACCTTGGTTGGTGGTGTTGTCTATGTAGTTGAACTTGCATGGGTTGCTCAAGGTTGATGTAGCTCATCAAGAATTTGGAGCACCACTTGGAATTTGAGTCCATCTACCTACATGGGTTAGTTCTTGCAAGGAAGAGCACTTGTGTATCCAAAAATGACAATCATGAAGCTCAACATAGAATTTGACAAAGGATATGTTTGAATGGTTTCGTGCTTCCTTGTCTTCAACCACCTTTGTGTAGAGACTTGGTGATGTAGAGATTGCTCAAGATATGAGTAGATTACAATCTCACGGAATTTGATTCAACCAAGTACCTACATGGGTTAGATAACATGCAAGATACAAATATATCCAAGACATAAGTTTTTCATCATAAGAGAAATATCAAGGATTACTCATAAGCTCATGTCTTGCATGTATCTAATGGAGTTTCTACTCCAAGTTTGAAGCATCAATGATGTTCAATTCTCCTCTTAACCTGCAAAATACTTTCTCATCAAGAGGTTTAGTGAATATATCCGCTAATTGCTTTTCAGTGCGAACATGCTTAAGATCAATGTCACCCTTAGCAACATGATCTCGAATGAAATGATGACAAACTTCAATATGCTTAGTTCGAGAATATTGCACAGGATTATGACCAATTTTGATAGCACTTTCATTATCACAAAGCAATGGAACATGTCTCACATATATCCCATAATCTTTAAGAGTTTGGGTCATCCAAAGTAATTGAGCACAACATGAACCAGCGGCAATATATTCAGCTTCGGCGGTGGATAAGGATACCGAGTTTTGTTTCTTGGAGGACCAAGACACAAGAGATCTACCAAGAAATTGACAAGTACCCGAAGTGGACTTTCTATCAACCTTGTCTCCGGCATAGTCCGAGTCGGAATAGCCAACAAGATCGAAAGAGGCCCTCTTAGGATACCAAATGCCAAAATTTGGTGTATGAATTAAGTATCTCACTATCCTTTTCACGGCCTTAAGATGACATTCTTTAGGAGCAGCTTGATATCGTGCACACATGCACACACTTAGCATAATATCGGGACGTGAAGCACATAGATATAACAATGAACCAATCATAGAGCGATAAACCTTTTGATCAACCGGTTCACCATCTTTGGTCAATCAAGATGTCCACTAGTAGGCATGGGTGTAGTCATACCTTTGCATTCTTGCATATTGAACTTCTTGAATAAGTCCTTGGTGTACTTTGTTTGCGAGACAAAAGTACCTTCCTTAGTTTGCTTGATTTGCAAACCAAGAAAGAATTTGAGTTCACTCATCATAGACATCTCAAACTTCTCCGACATTAGCTTCCCAAACTTTTCACTAAAATGAGGGTTAGTTGAACCAAATATAATATCATCAACATAAATTTGGCACACAAAGAGTTCACCATTAACCCTTTTAGTAAAAAGAGTAGAATCAATTTTCCCAATTTCAAAGACTTTTTCAATAAGGAACTTGGTCAAGCATTTATACCATGCTCTAGGAGCTTGTTTAAGTCCATAAAGAGCTTTGTGAAGTTTGTAAACATGATTGGGTTTCTTAGGATTGACAAAGCTGGGAGGTTGTTTCACATAAACTTCCTCCTCTATTTCACCATTTAGAAAAGCAGTTTTAATGTCCATTTGGTACAAGGTGATATCATGGTGATTAGCATAGGCAAGTAAGATGCGAATGGACTCAAGTCTAGCAACGGGGGCGTAAGTCTCACCATAGTCCATACCTTTGACTTGCGTGTAGCCTTGGGCGACGAGACGTGCTTTGCTGCGAACTACTTGTCCATCTTCATCTTGCTTGTTGCGAAGCACCCATTTGGTACCGATGATGTTGTGGTTGTTGTCGGGCTTCTCAACCAATGTCCAAACCTGGTTCCTCTCAAAGTTGTGTAGATCTTCATGCATAGCATTTATCCAATCCGGATCTTCCAATGCTTCTTCGACCTTCATAGGTTCAATTCTAGAGATGAAAGAATAGTTTTCACAAAAGTTAGCTAAACGAGTTTTAGAGCGAGTGATTCTCCCAGTTTGAATATCATTGTAGATTTGCTCTACGGGATGGTCTTTGGCAATTCTTACCCGAACTCGTGAAAGCTTTTGCTTGGGTCTTTGTTGAACATCTTCTTCATCTTGTTCTTCTTCTTGGCCTTCTTCATTGTTGGCGTTGTCGTTCTCTTGTCGTGGTGGAGAAGGAGGTTGTTGACGTTCATCTTGATGCACTTCCTCATTTTCTTCATCTTGGTGTGTCCCACTTGTGGATGCTTCCGTATCAACTCTTGGTTCACCTTGTCATGAAGTAGAAGCTTCCACTTGGACAGACGAGGTACTCTCCTTCACCTCCGTTGGACGGACCTTGCCAATAGACAAGTCTTGGATTGCTTCCGAAGGATCTTTGTCTCCTACATCAATTGGCAATTACTCTACTTGCGAGCCGTTAGATTCATCAAACTTCACATCTACCGTCTCTTCAACCTTTCGGGTGAAATTGTTGTAGACACGGTAAGTGTGAGAGTTTGAGCCATAACCTAGTAGGAAACCTTCATGAGACATAGGAGCAAATTTAGAACGACGATGCTTATCAAGAATGTAGCACTTTGAGCCGAATAGTCGAAAGTATCCAACTTGGGGTTTGTTACCGGTGAGTAGCTCGTATGCCGTCTTGCCGAGTAGCTTGTGAAGATACAAGCGATTTGTTGCATGACAAGCTGTCTCAACCGCTTCTGCCCAAAAGTGCTTCGGCGTCTTGTACTCATCAAGCATCGTTCTCGCCATTTCGATGAGCGTCCGGTTCTTCCTCTCAACAACTCCATTTTGTTGAGGTGTGTACGTAGCCGACAACTCATGTGAAATCCCTTCTTCGTCAAGAAAGGTGTCCACATTTGCGTTCTTGAACTCCGTTCCGTTGTCGCTGCGAACCTTCTTGATCTTCACTTCAAATTGATTTTGGGCCTTCCTAGCGAAGTTTTTGAAGATCTTTTGCACCTGCGATTTATCATCGAGAAGAACACCCACGTAAATTTGGAAAAATCATCAACTATAACTAGACCAAAAGAATTTCCACCGAGACTCTTGTAAGAGTTGGGACCAAAGAGATCCATGTGAAGTAGCTCGAGTGGCCTCTTCGTGGTCATGATGTTCTTCACGGGATGCCTTCCTCCAACCTGTTTACCTGCTTGACAAGCACTGCAAAGTCTATTCTTATCAAATATGACATCATTAACTCCAAGGATATGATTCCCCTTAATAAGCTTGTCAAGGTTTCGCATACCAACATGACCTAATCGTCTATGCCATAACCAGCCTTTTGAGGATTTAACAATGAAGCAAGTTTTAGGTTGAGCCTTTTTAGTGAAATCAACAATGTAAAGATCACCTCTACGTATGCCGGTAAAGACCATTTTATGATTGTCTTGACAAAACACTTGGCAATCAACTTCAGTAAATAAGACATTGAAACCAAAGTCAGCAAGTCTAGATACTGAAAGTAAGTTATATCCAAGAGATTCAAGGAGCATGACATTTTGTATGGAGCTATCATGTGAGATGGCCACATTACCAAGGCCAACCACCTTACCCTTTGAGTTGTCACCGAAAGTGACATACTTTCGAGGACTATCATTATCAGCAAGCTCACGAAACATGTCTTTATCTCCGGTCATGTGATCGATACATCCACTATCAAGAACCCATTCCTTTCCTCCTGACATATATCCCCGAAGATTTGCCATAAGACCAAAATGTCTCATTGCATCATCAAGATCGAAGTCACTATCATCATCCTCGTCATAGTATCCATGTTCAACATCGTCATGTGGTGGATCAAATCCTAGAGAGGGTGATTCGTTAGAGTGAGTTTGACAATGATCTTGTCTATGAATTTTTATAGCTTCGGAAATAATATAACTAATAATACCAACATTTCCTTTGGCACGCATAAGATTTGTAAGCTCAAATAGACGATCACCAAACCTAGGATCACTAGTATTCATCTTACTCAAGGAAATAGACTTATGAAGAATTTCATCAAGATTTTTCAAAGAATAATCAGGAAATCGTTCCTCAAGAAATTTCCATATAGTGTAGGCACACTCAAGAGTAGGCAGTTTTATAATCAAGTTTCTAGGAAAGCCTCTAGTGATAAGATTAACAGTTCTAATATTCCTAACCATGTCAATTGACTCATCATGGGTTGGATGCATAGGGTCAACATGAGGTGCACAAGGACTAGCAATGTACTTGTTCAAATGATATTGATTGAAAATTACAAGCATCTCATTTTTCCACTCATGAAAATACTCTCCATCAAGAATAGGCACTCTATGTCTAAGACTCCCCAAAGTAGACTCATCCATCTTCCTCCAATGGTGATTAAACCAAGGCAATGGAGACCAATGCTCTGATACCACTTGTAGGACCTTGAGAAGAGGTGTCTAGAGGGGGGGGTGATTAGACACTAAGTACCAAAGTTGAAGTTTTTAAGTTTCTTTAAAGTTTGAGTGGAGTTTAGGCACAAGTTTAACATTCACAACACATAGCAACCAAGCATGCAAAGAGTATATGAGCAGCGGAAAGTAAAGCATGCAACTTGCAAGAATGTAAAGGGAAGGGATTGGAGGATTCAAACGCAATTGGAGACACGGATGTTTTTGGCGTGGTTCCGATAGGTGGTGCTATCGTACATCCACATTGATGGAGACTTCAACCCACGAAGGGTAACGGTTGCGCGAGTCCATGGAGGGCTCCACCCACGAAGGGTCCACGAAGAAGCAACCTTGTCTATCCCACCATGGCCGTCACCCACGAAGGACTTGCCTCACTAGCGGTAGATCTTCACGAAGTAGGCGATCTCCTTGCCCTTACAAACTCCTTGGTTCAACTCCACAATCTTGTCGGAGGCTCCCAAGTGACACCATGGCCAATCTAGGAGACACCACTCTCCAAGAAGTAACAAATGGTGCGTTGATGATGAACTCCTTGCTCTTGTGCTTCAAATGATAGTCTCCCCAACACTCAACTCTCTCTCATAGGATTTGGATCTGGTGGAAAGAGGATTTGAGTGGAAAGCAACTTGGGGAAGGCTAGAGATCAAGATTCATATGGTAGGAATGGAATATCTTGGCCTCAACACATGAGTAGGTAGTTCTCTCTCAGAAATAGGATGCTAGAAGTGTAGGTTCAGTCTGATGGCTCTCTCCGGGAATGAAGAGGAGGTGGAGGGGTATATATAGCCTCCACACAAAATCTAACCGTTACACACAATCTACCAAACTCGATGGGACCGAATCGTTAAACTCGGTCAGACCGATTTAGAAAATAATGTGACCGTTAAGGTTTTTGGTCGGACCGGAATGCAACTCGGTAGGACTGATTTGGTTAGGGTTAGGGCATAACGTAATCTCGGTGAGACCGATTACACAAACTCGGTAGGACCGATTTTGGTAATTAGCTAACCAGAGAGTTGGTCAGGAAAACTCGGTTGGACCGATTATCAAACTCGATGGGACCGATTTTGGTAATGAGTCAACCAGGAAGTTTGCATTGTAATCTCGGTAGTACCGATTACTCAAACTCGGTAAGACCGATTTTGATAATGGACATACACAGAGAGATTACAATCCCATCTCGGTGAGACCGAGATCCCTATCGGTGAGACCGATTTGCCTAGGGTTTGTGGCAGTGGCTAAGACATCCAAACTCGGTGGCACCAGATAGAAAGAATCAGTGGGGCCGAGTTTGACTTTAGGTTTAGGACATATGTGTGGAAGTGGGAAAGTAGTTGGGGGTATTTGGAGCATATCACTAAGCACTTTGAAGCAAGAGGCTCATTAAGCAACACCTCATACCTCCTTGATAGTATTGGCTTTTCCTATAGACTCAATGTGATCTCGGATCACTAAAATGTAAAATGAAGAGTCTTGAGCTTGAAGCTTGAGCCAATCCTTTGTCCTTAGCATCTTGATGGAGTTCCCACATCCTTTAGTCCATGCCACTCCATTGTTGAACTTATCTGAAACATACTAGATAAAAGTGTTAGTCCAACAAGAGATATGTTGTCATTAATTACCAAAACCACCTAGGGAGCACTTGTGCTTTCAATCTCCCCCTTTTTGGTAATTGATGGCAACATACATCAAAGCTTTAGATAAAGATATAAGGAATAGCAAGTAAAGCTTTGGAAAGACATGTAACAAGCATAGGCTCCCCCTACATGTATGCAATCATGTGAATATGAAATATAGAAGCATGTGATAGCATAACCATGATAGAGAAGGCAATGTGTTACATGTATCTTGGCTATATGCATCAGAGCAAAAAGTATTAAAGAGAATACCCCTTCATGCCCATGAGTCCTTGTGACACTCCAAATTTTTTTGTGGTTTTTGTTTTCAGAAAGAGCCTTGCTTGGTTTGAAGATGGTCATTCAAACCCTTCTTAAAAAAAACCTCTTCTAAGTTTTCCCTCTCAAAAATCTTTTCTTGGATTTAGTTTATTCTAAAAAGAAAACCTTTTTGGTTTTGGGCTTTTATTTGATTTTGACCCATTCTTGTTTACCATGCCTCTTATGGTAAAACTCCCCCAAAACCCCTCCTTCCACTTTGGTTCAACCCAAACATTCTGTCCAAACTAATAAAATCCATTTTTGGATTTTATTCCAATTATTTCTTTTCCCACAATAATTCTGTCCTTTATTTTGAGCCTAGGTGATTTGCAAAGCAAGTACCCTACTGCCTTTGATTCTTGATCCCAAACCAACTCCCCTGGATAGTCCTTAGTACCCACAACCTAGAACCATCAAGATCTACTCTTCTTATTTTCAAAAAATTCAAATTTCACTCTCTACAAGTTTGGACCAGATTTGCCAAATTTGGTGAAATTCATATCTCCACTCCTCCAAAAATTCCACCAAAATTTAGGCAACCTCTAGCTGCAATGAGAGACCACTCCACCAAAAATCAGCTCAAGGTAAAATCCCTACATGCCTAGATATTCTGTCAAACACCTGGCATGCACTATTTCTGTTCATCTTCAGTAAAAATTGAGATTCAGTCTCGTTTCTCCGTCAGTAATTTCAGTCACATGTCCACTGTGCTTTTGGCTCGTTGCTCGCAGCCCCTCCCTCTTGTCCGGAGCACCACACGCGCGCTTGGCGCCTTACTGGCATCGGTGGCGCCCTAGCCCGCCTGCGCCGGCGTGTCCCGCGGTGGCAGAACCACCATAACGGCCGACAGGGGGCAACACTGCGGCATAACACCGTTCGGCGCCGCCCAAACCTCTTGAGAGCTCCACATGGCCACCTCCTTGCCAGCGCACGCATGCAGCACCGTCGCCGTGGCCTGGCACGCGCAGAGCGCGTTCTCTGCCGCCGACATGCCGTGCGGCCGTTCCGTCGAGGACAGGCCGTAACCACCCCTCCCGTGCTGAGTTGGACCCTGAAATGGCACCAATGCTCCATCTAGTCGATGCTCCAACCCCTAAGCCGACCGTTCACCCACAGCACCGCCGTAATCGCCCGCCGGACTTATCCGTTCACGGCAACCGCCTCGGGCCGGCTATATATAGCCCCCCCGAGCTTGCTCTCGCCCCCGCACAACTCCACCACCTCACCCGACCCCGCCTAGCCACTGGAAGAGCCTCGAGGGGCCCTTCTTCCTCAACTCCGGCCACCTTCGTCCGCCTCGGGCTCCGACAATGTTCTCTCCCGTGAGAACTCCTCTGCCGCCCTACTCTCGCCCGTAGCCTTGTACCACCTCCAGACGGGTAACCCAAACTTCAATTTGAGCCCCGCAGCTCCCTCCGGCGAGATCCACGACTGCGCGAACCGCCGTCCGCCGGAGCAAGGGCCGCCATCGACACAGTGCTCGCCAGCGACCACCAACCCCACCCACAGACGCGGAAACGTGCACTTATCACGAAGGTAACCCCCGATCACCTTGCCTCGCCGTGGATCGCCGCCGGCGACCACCGCACCTCTCGGGCGCCGTCGCGCCCTGTTTCCCTCGTTTAAAAATTCAAACCTGACGGGTGGAGCCAGCCTGTCAGTCTCTCAGCCGTTTCTTTTAAACGAACCGTTTTCTGGACTTTTCCGCAGAACCCCCTGGAAGTTTTCTGCTTCATTACAGATGGGTCCTTGGACCAAAACTCTTATAACTTTTAAACAGAAAATGGTTTTTGATTGATTCTTTTTCTGTCATCTTTATTTTTCTGTCTAGTTTTTTGTCATATTTATATGAAAAATATTTGGAACACTTTTCTGTACACTCACGGTATTTAGGTTACGTACGTATTTTTCTTATACCGTAGATACCGAAGGAGGTGACGGAGCTGCAAACTTCACACAGTTAAACTCCGACTACTCCGAACCAGGCAAGCATGTTTGAACTCTTGATATGATGAGTGGTTGTTGCATGTTTGCATTTTTGTATAGTCATGGCATGTTTATGAACATTTCTTTGAATGTTATATTTCATGCACATAAGTGGAAAGTAAGTTTCGGAAAGCATTATGTTGTTGGATACATATTTGCATGGCCATGTGATGGCATGAGGATGGGTAAGATGGTAGTGTTGTGACATGACAGTCTTATGCCAGATTATTTGACTTCTATGTCATCGTGAAGCAAATCACATTTCCATTCATTCCTTCCTGTACTGTCACATGTTTTCCGAAAGGAATATGGCTTAGTAAGTTGCAAATCGTTTTCCTGGTACACACCAAATAGAGAGGCCGGGATGAGGGTTCCATGGCCCTGGATTAAAGCCCGTCATCCGGTCAGGGGGCATGGGTGTTTCCGGTTGGGACCGAGAGGGGGGCACCCCTTAAAGCGCGCGTATAGAAATTTGATCCCATGCTATTCGAGGTTGTGACCTCCCCGTCTCAAAGTTTTTCTTGGACGTTGTCCAGGGTGATTCCTGGCATCGTGAGGTGAAATGGGTGTGTACTAGTTAAATATGTTTCTACCAAAATACCATAAACGGAACTAGTCCATTCGTGACTACGGAAATCCGTTGGCTGTGGTCAGTCAATACCAACTCTGCAGAGTCACAAATCTTTCAATCATCTTGTACATGTTCAAGTACTATATTCATCTTATATTGTCAGGTATCAGCCTCAGTGACAAAACTCCGGTGGAATACATGTGTGATAAATCCGGTTAAAAGATTATTCTTGTGGATGGACTAATCTTGTTATTCACATTTGTTACAAGCCCTGTCTGTGATGTCGCTCAGACGTCCGACGGTGGCATACTTGTTATTTACATTTGTTACAAGGCCTGTCTGTGATGTCGCTCAGACGTCCGACGGTGGCATACTTGTATTTACATTAATTGTAAGCCCTGTATGTGATGTCGCTCAGACGTCCGACGGTGGCATACTTGTATTTACTTTTATTGTAAGCCCTGTTTGCGATGTCGCTCAGACGTCCGACGGTGGCATACTTGTATTTACTTTTATTGTAAGCCCTATCTGCGATGTCGCTCAGACTTCCGATTGTGGCATTTCTTTTAAAGCCCTTTATGTGATGTCGCTCAGATGTCCGACTGTGGCATTTCTTTTCAAGCCCTGTCTGTGATGTCGCTCAGACGTCCGACTGTGGCATTTCTTTTCAAGCCCTATCTGTGATGTCGCTTAGATGTCCGACTGAGGCATTTCTTTTCAAGCCCTTTATGTGGTGTCGCTTAGACGCCCGACTGCGGCATGAGTTTTATTTGTTTACCTTTCGAGGCGTCGCTCCAGACACCCGATCGGTTTTCATTTATTTGTTTACTTATCAAGTCGTGCATAAATATTATTATTATTGTATGAGCATCATTATTTTTATTCATGACGCATTCATGCATTCATTGATTATATCTTTTGTCCGAACTGTCTTGCGAGTAATTTCAAAGTACTCACCTGGCTTGTTGATTTGGCCAGATGTTGATGAAGGCAATCTCATGGATGAAGAGTTTGATAGCGAGTCCGACGCCTAGAGGAGTCCCAGTCAGTCCCGTGCGATCCTGTTTTGGTCACTGTATTATCCGCTTCCACAACCCCAGAAATAAATTCATCGAGCCTCACCTTGATGCTCGATGAGCTGCCAGTTAGGAGTCAAGTTATCCACCACCACTTTTTACCTCGAGCTAGTAGCATGCCACCACACCCCTGTGTCATAACCGCCCTTATGTAAGATATTGGCGAGTTTGTAATAATTTGTTGAGCAGCCTCAGCTCAACCCTGTAATATATTTAATGCTACTGGTCCTCTGTTCATCAAGTATTTGTCTACCAGTGAGGATGACTTTTCCTATACTGGACTCTAAAGATCGATTTTCTCAATAATTATTTTATTGAAAAAAACGGTCGTGACAGACTTGGTAACCAGAGCCAGGCTGACTGTAGGAAGCCAGTAGGTGCGATCACTAATTGGTTATTAGCATGATAGAGTTTATTCATGTTTTTACAGATGTAGTCATTCTTCTGACAGTTAGCATAAAATCTATGATCTGATCATTCAGAATTTTTGCCTACTTTTGTAGATAGCCGGCAACGGCTGTGAGTCGCAGATGTTCGCCAACGTGCCTGAGGGGTTCGTCAAACTCCTCTCCTTCATCGTTCAGGTCGCGATGGGGCCATTCGTACGCCCAATCTTCACACTTTATCCGCACAAGATCAACGACAGTCTGACCATGCACCAGGCCGCGGTGCAATTCAGGGGAGGGCGTGTTGAGATGCACCGCTTCCGTTTCTTGGGGAGATCCATGCCTACAGAGAGGCATGCTATGCAGATGGCTGCCCGCGAGGCGATAGCTCATCTTCGGGATGTCCTTCCTGCAATGAAGACCCGTCGCTACCGCTACCTTCCATGCCACGTGCCTTACACCTGTCACTACTCATTCTTTTGCCCCAGAGGAGAGCGAGACGAGGCCTTTGAGATGCTTGTCGAGTACCTCCGATCCCTGGAGGCAGCCTTCGACAGCATGGTGGACGACCTCGTAGCTGCCCGCATGGACTCAGTTCATGGCTGTGCTGCTAACAGGAGGGAACTCCTACACACCGCTCCACCGCTGAATTTTATCTCGTCCTCAGCTTCTCATTCGCCTACCATTCTCGCCACTGCTCGTCGTTTGCCTACCACTGAGGAATTTAACCAGGCTATTGCACCCACTCCCGTTCGCGCTGCACCACTTTTTGCACCCACTCCCATACGTGCTACTCCACCTATTCCGCCCACTCTTATTCAGGTTACTCCGCCTATGGCACCTACTCCATCAGCTCAGCGCAGCGTTCCTCGTCTGGAACCTATTAGCGAGGAGGAAGTTGATTCCCCAGCGTCACTACGTTTCACCCTCGGCAGGCCAAGGGAGATCCTCACCATCTCCGACTGAGTACGCGTAGACGCCATGCGATGTACCGACTTGTGTAATATGTTTAGATGTACATAGGTTGTGAGAAGTAGCCTATTTGCGCATCATGTAGGATCTGGAGAAGTGCACTAGTTTAAATAACATGTCAGGATTATGTACGCATATCCTGAGTGATGTAATGTATAATTATGCTTGCGTGTAAGATATGTAATAGTCCTTCTCCGCGCGCAACCGTGTATTTTCAAAAAATATCCTGGAGTTTTAAAATTTTCTTTGTGTGTGATTTTATTGACTTTTGCGACTTTCTCTCTTGTCTTACGAGTTTCACAAAATATATCCCCATAGTGAAAGATGTCTCGTCCTTGGACGCACTCCATGCCAAATCAGCCAGAAGAAAATTATGGCACACCGCAAAACAACAGTTTCACTCAGGGACAGACAAGTCAACAGGACAGTGAAACAGCTTTTACACAAGTGTGTCGTCTGTATGAACAGTGTCAGCAACAACACCAGGAAATGATGAACCAATTCATCAATATGGGAAGTAACCATGGTCAATATCAACAGCAATCCAAATTATCTGAGTTACAGAAGACGCGTCCTCCAACATTTTCTCATACTGACAAGCCTCTTGAGGCCGACGACTGGCTTCGAGACATGGAGAGAAAATTAATTATTGCACAGTGTTCAGACCGTGAGAAAGTATTGTATGCACCACATTACCTCACGAGAGCAGCCGCATCATGGTGGGAAAACTTCCTGCACATGCACCCCAACGAAAATGAAATAACCTGGGAGGATTTCAAAGAAGGTTTTCATGGGGCACACATTCCTAAGAGTGTTATGAAAATCAAGAAGAGAGAATTTGATGACCTCAAGAAAAGGACCATGCCAGTGTCAGAATACAACATCCAATTTACTCTGCTGTCTCGCTACGCCAATGAAGAGCGCATGACCGAGAGCAAGAAGATGGAAAAATTCCTGGAAGGCCTGGCACCCGCCCTTAAATGCCAACTGGTTGTGCATACCTTCCCAGATTTTAAAACACTGGTGGATAAGGCCATTACTCTGGAAAATGAGCGACGTAGCCTGCAAGATTTCCGCAAACGCAAAAGGGACCAGACTACTTTTGCTCGCAACCCCAGAAGCAAGACGGAATTTCAGAAGGGTGGAATACACAAAACCCCGATGGATAATTCACGCCCAATCAAGAATTTCCATGCAAGAGACAAGGAGTTCACCTATTGCCCAGGCGTTACTTGTTACGCTTGTGGAGAAGAAGGGCACTATGCCAAGCAGTGCCCCAAGCCAAGGAACTCAACCCCGAAGCCTAACAATGGTGGAAATAATTCAGCGCCAAAGCGAAACAATTTCAACCCCAATAAAAACCACCGAAAAGGTCACCTGAACCACGTGACCCGAGAGGAAGCACAAAACGCCCCAGATATCGTACTCGGTACGTACCCCGTCAACACAATACCTGCCATGGTTTTGTTTGATTCTGGAGCTTCTCACTCATTCATTTCGAAGAGTTTTGCTTTGCAAAATAATTTTTCGATGCTTCCCTTGGAAAAATCAATGATCATCAAGTCCCCTGGAATTAAGCAAGTGACCCAGAGTTACTGTCAAGGTGTGGTTATTGAATTTGAAGGATTGAAGTTTTACGCCAACCTTATTGTATTGGAAAGCAAAGGACTGGATGTCATCCTAGGGATGGATTGGTTAACCACCAACAAAGGTTTTATTGACTGCTTCAATCGGACCGTGATCCTCACACACCATCACGGGAAGAAAATAAAAGTTTCAGCCAAAGAGAGACAAATACCTCGACAACCGAGACTAAACAAGGTGGACATTTCTGAGCTGAACAAGGTTCCAGTAGTATGTGAATTCCCAGACGTATTTCCAGAAGAACTACCAGGCATGCCACCGGACCGAGAGATAGAATTCAGCATTGAGCTAGCACCCGGAACCGCTCCCATTTACAAGAAACCATACAGAATGGCACCATCCGAATTGGTGGAATTGAAGAAGCAAATAAAAGAATTATTGGAGAAAGGATACGTTCGAGCCAGTTCCTCACCTTGGGGTTCTCCAATTTTATTTGCCAAGAAGAAGGATGGAACACTGAGGTTGTGTATTGACTATCGGGCTCTTAACATGGTCACAATCAAGAACAAATACCCAATGCCCCTAATAAATGATTTATTTGATCAGCTCGCACAGGCCAAAGTCTTCTCAAAAATTGACTTGAGATCAGGATACCACCAATTAAAACTGTGAACAGAAGATATTCCCAAGACCGCCTTCACTTCCAGATATGGGCTGTATGAGTTCACAGTGATGCCATTCGGGCTAACCAACGCCCCGGCATATTTTGTTCACCTCATGAACAAAGTATTTATGAAGTATATGGACAAGTTTGTTGTGGTATTCATCGATGATATTCTGATATACTCCAAAACACCAGAAGAGCACGCCGAGCATCTCAGGATTATACTCGGAGAACTCAGGAAACATCAACTGTACGCCAAATTCAGCAAATGTGAATTTTGGCTAAGACAGGTGGGTTTTCTGGGCCACGTGCTAACCCAAGAAGGTATTGCAGTAGACCCGGAAAAAGTCAAGGCCGTACTTGGCTGGAAACCACCAACTAACATAACGTACGTACGAAGTTTCTTGGGAATGGCAGGCTATTATCAGAGATTTATTGAAGGATTCTCCACCATAGCAAAGCCAATGACGCAGTTACTCAAGAAAGGCAAGAAGTTTGAATGGACAGAAGCATGTGAGAAAAGCTTCCAAGAGCTAAAAAGCAAATTAACAATGGCACCCGTATTAATTGTGCCAGATATACACAAGAATTTTGAGGTATATTGTGATGCATCCCGGAAAGGCCTCGCATGCGTATTAATGCAAGAAGGCAAGGTAGTTGTGTATGTCTCCAGACAACTTCGCAAGCATGAGGAGAGTTATCCCACTCATGACTTGGAATTGGCAGCGGTCATCCATGCACTCAAGGAATGGAGACACTTCCTACTTGGAAATCGTTGTGAGATATACACAGACCATAAGAGTCTTAAGTATATTTTCACACAGCCGGAACTTAATTTACGGCAACGACGCTGGTTGGAGTTGGTGAAGGATTATGACGTTGGGATCCACTATCATCCCGGAAAAGCAAATGTTGTGGCAGATGCCCTTAGTCGGAATCCCAGCACGGACGACGACAGTATACCAAAGTTGAGGCCAGAATTTCAACAGGAATTTGCCAAACTCAATTTAATAATGGTTACCGAAGGCAGTGTGTCAAACCTGGAAATACAGCCTACTCTGATGGAAAAGATCAAGGAGGCTCAGCACGGACACCCCAGCATTGATGGCATAAAAAGGAAAGTGAGTTTGGGCAAAGCCTCAGAATTCAACATAGATGAGCAAGGAATATTGTGGTACGGAGAGAGACTATGCGTACCAAATATCAAGGACCTCAAACAACAAATTCTGGCTAAAAGTCACACAGCTCCGTACTCAATCCACCCTGGAGGAACAAAAATGTACAAAGACCTTCAGGAAATTTTTTGGTGGCACGGTATGATGAGAGATATAGCCACGTTCATTGCATGCTGTGACTCTTGTCAACGTATCAAGGCCGAGCACCAGAAACCAGCCGGGCTATTACTACCAAACAAGATACCCGAGTGGAAGTGGGACGAGATTGGAATGGACTTTATTGTTGGACTACCACGGTCACGACACGGAAACGATGCCATATGGGTCATAACCGACAGATTAACCAAAGTGGCACATTTTATTCCGGTGAAGACAACTTACACCACTCAGAGACTGGCCAGACTTTATCTTGCCCGTATCGTCTTCCTACATGGAGTCCCAAAGACTATCATCTCCGATAGAGGCACACAGTTCGTCTCTAGATTTTGGGATCACCTACAACAGGCACTGGGAACCCAACTATCCTTCAGTACCGCGTACCATCCCCAGACTGATGGGCAAACTGAACGCGTAAACCAAATTCTTGAAGACATGCTGAGGGCCTGTGTCCTCACCTACGAAACCAGTTGGGAAGAAAGTTTGCCATATGCAGAGTTCGCATACAACAACAGTTATCAAGCCAGCTTACAAATGGCACCCTTTGAAGCTCTATATGGGAGAAGGTGTCGTACCCCGCTAAATTGGTAAGAGCCCAGAGATAGCCATATCTTCGGCCCAGATATGCTCAAGGAGGCCGAGGAGAAAGTTAAAACAATTAGAGATCAACTCAAAACAGCTCAGAGTCGGCAAAAGAGTTATTATGATCGAAAGCATCGGGAAATCAGTTTTGAACCCGGAGAATTGGTATACCTAAGAGTTTCTCCTATGAAGGGTCTACAGCGATTCAGGATTAAGGGAAAGCTAGCACCAAGATTCATCGGACCATTTCTTATAGTGGCCCGAAGAGGCACGGTAGCCTACCAGCTAGAACTACCCGGAGATTTATCCGGTATCCACAACGTGTTTCACATCTCGCAGTTGAGAAAGTACGTGAGCAACCCAGAGAAGCAAGTGTCACATGAAAATATTGACGTGCAACCAGACCTCACCTACCGGGAGCACCCAATAAAAATATTAGAAGAGTCTGAGAGGAGGACCCGACAGAAAACCATCAAAATTTTCAGAGTTCAGTGGAGCAATCACTCCGAGAATGAAGCTACTTGGGAGAGAGAGGATTTCCTTCGGACAGAGCACCCACACCTGTTTAAGGATCAGCTGAAATCTCGGGGACGAGATTTTTCCTAAGGGGGTAGGTGCTGTGACACTCCAAATTTTTTTGTGGTTTTTGTTTTCAGAAAGAGCCTTGCTTGGTTTGAAGATGGTCATTCAAACCCTTCTTAAAAAAACCTGCTTCTAAGTTTGCCCTCTCAAAAATCTTTTCTTGGATTTAGTTTCTTCTAAAAAGAAAACCTTTTTGGTTTTGGGCTTTTATTTGATTTTGATCCATTCTTGTTTACCATGCCTCTTATGGTAAAACTCCCCCAAAACCCCTCCTTCCACTTTGGTTCAACCCAAACATTCTGTCCAAACTAATAAAATCCATTTTTGGATTTATTCCAATTATTTCTTTTCCCACAATAATTATGTCCTTTCTTTTGAGCCTAGGTGATTTGCAAAGCAAGTACCCTACTGCCTTTGATTCTTGATCCCAAACCAACTCCCCTGGATAGTCCTTAGTACCCACAACCTAGAACCATCAAGATCTACTCTTCTTCTTTTCAAAAATTTCAAATTTCACTCTCTGCAAGTTTGGACCAGATTTGCCAAATTTGGTGAAATTAATATGTCCACTCCTCCAAAAATTCCACCAAAATTCAGGCAACCTCTAGCTGCAATGAGAGACCACTCCACCAAAAATTAGCTGAAGGTAAAATCCCTACATGCCTAGATCATTCTGTCGAACACCTGGCATGCACTATTTCTGTTCATCTTCAGTAAAAATTGAGATTCAGTGTCGTTTCTCCGTCAGTAATTTCAGTCACATGTCCACTATGCTTTTGGCTCGTTGCTCGCAGCCCCTCCCTCTTGTCCGGAGCACCACACGCGCGCTTGGCACCTTCCTGGCGTCGGTGGCGCCTTAGCCCGCCTGCGCCGGCGTGTCCCGCGGCGGCAGAACCACCGTAATGGCCGACAGGGGGCAACACTGCGGCATAACGCCGTTCTGTGCCGCCCAAACCTCTTGAGAGCTCCGCATGGCCACCTCCTTGCTAGCGCACGCATGCAGCACCATCGCCGTGGCCTGGAACACGCAGAGCGCGTTCTCTGCCGCCGACGTGCCGTGCGGCCGTCCCGTCGAGGACAGGCCATAACCACCCCTCCCGTGCTGAGTTGGACACTGAAATGGCACCAATGCTCCATCTAGTCGATGCTCCAGCCCCTAAGCCGACCGTTCACCCACAGCGCCGCCGTAATCGCCCGCCGGACTTATCCGTTCACGGCAACCGCCGCGGGCCGGCTATATATAGCCTCCCCCAGCTTGCTCTCGCCCCCGCACAACTCCACCACCTCAACAGACCCCGCCTAGCCACTGGAAGAGCCTCGAGGGGCCCTTCTTCCTCAACTCCGGCCACCTCCGTCCGCCTCGGGCTCCGGCAACGTTCTCTCCGGTGAGAACTCCTCCGCCGCCCTACTCTCGCCCGTAGCCTCGTACCACCTCCAGAAGGCTAACCCCCACTTCAATTTGACCCCCGCAGCTCCCCCCGGCGAGATCCACGACTGCCTGAACCGCTGTCCGTCGGAGCAAGGGCCGCCATCGACACAGTGCTCGCCGGCGACCACCACCACCACCCATAGACGCGGAAAGGTGCACTGATCATGAAGGTAACCCCCGATCACCTTGCCTTGCCGTGGATTGCCGCCGGCGACCACGACACCTCTCGGGCGCCGTCGCGCTCGTTTAAAAATTCAAACCTGACGGGTGGAGCCCGCCTGTCAGTCTCTCAGCCATTTCTTTTAAACGAACCGTTTTCTGGACTTCTCCGCAGAACCCCCTGGAAGTTTTCTGTTTCATTATAGATGGGTCCTTGGACCAAAACTCTTATAACTTTTAAACAGAAAATGATTTTTGATTGATTCTTTTTCTATCATCTTTATTTTTCTGTCTAGTTTTTTGTCATGTTTATTCGAAAAATATTTGGAACACTTTTCTGTACACTCACGGTATTTACGTTACGTACGTATTTTCTTATACCGTAGATACCGGAGGAGGTGACGGAGCTGCAAACTTCACACAGTTAAACTCCGACTACTCCGAACCAGGCAAGCATGTTTGAACTCTTGATATGATGAGTGGTTGTTGCATGTTTGCATTTTTGTATAGTCATGGCATGTTTATGAACATTTCTTTGAATGTTATATTTCATGCACATAAGTGGAAAGTAAGTTTCGGAAAACATTATGTTGTTGGATACATATTTGCATGGCCATGTGATGGCATGAGGATGGGTAAGATGGCAGTGTTGTGACATGCCAGTCTTATGCCAGATTATTTGACTTCCATGTCATCGGGAAACAAATCACATTTCCATTCATTCGTTCCTGTACTGTCACATGTTTTCCGAAAGGAATATGGCTTAGTAAGTTGCAAATCGTTTTCCTGGTACACACCAAATAGAGAGGCCGGGATGAGGGTTCCATGGCCCTGGATTAAAGCCCGTCATCTGATCAGGGGGCATGGGTGTTTCCGGTTGGGACCGAGAGGGGGGCACCCCTTAGAGCGCGCATATAGAAATTTGATCCCATGCTATTCGAGGTTGTGACCTCCCCGTCTCAAAGTTTTTCTTGGAGGTTGTCCAGGGTGATTCCTGGCATCGTGAGGTGAAATGGGTGTGTACTAGTTAAATGTGTTTCTACCGAAATACCATAAACGGAACTAGTCCATTCGTGACTACGGAAATCCGTTGGCTGTGGTCAGTATATACCAACTCTGCAGAGTCACAAATCTTTCAATCATCTTGTACATGTTCAAGTACTATATTCATCTTATCTTGTCAAGTATCAGCCTCAGTGACAAAACTCCGGTGGAATACATGTGTGATAAATACGGTTAAAAGATTATTCTTGTGGATGGACTAATCTTGTTATTCACATTTGTTACAAGCCCTGTCTATGATGTCGCTCAGACGTCCGACGGTGGCATACTTGTTATTTACATTTGTTACAAGCCCTGTCTGTGATGTCGCTCAGACGTCCGACGGTGGCATACTTGTATTTACATTTATTGTAGGCCCTGTCTGTGATGTCGCTCAAACGTCCAACGGTGGCATACTTGTATTTACTTTTATTGTAAGCCCTGTCTGCGATGTCGCTCAGACGTCCGACGGTGGCATACTTGTATTTACTTTTATTGTAAGCCCTGTCTGCGATGTCGCTCAGACGTCCGACTGTGGCATTTCTTTTAAAGCCCTTTATGTGGTGTCGCTCAGACGTCCGACTGTGGAATTTATTTTTAAGCCCTGTTTGTGATGTCGCTCAGACGTCCGACTGTGGCATTTCTTTTCAAGCCTTGTATGTGACGTCGCTTAGACGTCCGACTGAGGCATTTCTTTTCAAGCCTTTTATGTGGTGTCGCTTAGACGCCCGACTGCGGCATGAGTTTTATTTTTTTTACCTTTCGAGGCGTCGCTCCAGACACCCGATCGGTTTTCATTTATTTGTTTACTTATCAAGTCGTGCATAAATATTATTGTTATTGTATGAGCATCATTATTTTTATTCATGACGCATTCATGCATTCATTGATTATATCTTTTGTCTGAACTGTCTTGCGAGTACTTTCAAAGTACTCACCTGGATTGTTGATTTGGCCAGATGTTGATGAAGGCGATCTCATGGATGAAGAGTTTGATAGCGAGTCCGACGCCTAGAGGAGTCCCAGTCAGTCCCGTGCGATCCTGTTTTGGTCACTGTATTATCCGCTTCCGCAACCCCAGAAATAAATTCATCGAGCCTCACCTCGATGCTCGATGAGCTGCCAGTTAGGAGTCAAGTTATCCACCGCCACTTTTTACCTCGAGCTAGTAGCATGCCACCACACCCCTGTGTCATAACCGCCCTTATGTAAGATATTGGCGAGTTTGTAATAATTTGTTGAGCAGCCTCAGCTCAACCCTGTAATATATTTAATGCTACTGGTCCTCTATTCATCAAGTATTTGTCTACCAGTGAGGATGACTTTTCCTATACTAGACTCTAAAGATCGATTTTCTCAATAATTATTTTATTGAAAAAACGGTCGTGATAGTCCTTCTTGCAAACAGTATGTACATCAGCAAGAATTCCTCATACACATGATTGTGATGCATATACTTACCTTGTGGTCTTGAGTTGGCTTAGGATGGAATGAACCTATGAAAACAAGGTTAGAGATAACACAGATACATCTACTAGTCAGAGCAAACAGAAGAAACCACAAGAATACCAAGACTGGGATGACATGTAGAGAGTGAGTACTGAGTACCACATTGGATTAGACATGTCCCCAAGAGTAAAGATATGCAATGAATTTGAATGATTTCTTTCCCTTAGATGTCTTGCTCCCCCTGAATCTAGCATGGGATATTGAGAGAAGATAGGGAACAGAAAATCAGAGCTGAAAGATATGAATGAACAGAGCTAATGCAAGCTAATGCAAATAAGCACATATGAACATGTCTTTCCCCTCAAGAAGACATGTGGCATCTCTCCTCTTGAACACCAAGCATCTAGGATCCTTGAGAGATACTTTCTACTAGTATTCTCTCCCCCTGGAGATCTCTCTCTCCCCTTGAAGGATCTCTCTCTCCTTCTCTGATGTGATCTCTCTCTCTCTAAGTGATAAGCTTTGATGTGATCTCTCTATCCCCCTTTGACATCAATTTCCAAGAAGGGCTTGATAAAGATGTAATCTCTCTCTCCCTCTGGAAGTTGTCGTGAATGGGTTTGATCCTTGAGTCACAACATAAAGCAATGATAAAAATGTGATGCTTGTAGAGGACAAGATTCATTGAGTGGAGCTGGATTAGAAGAAACTCAGAATAAGTGGCAAACTGTTTTTCCTGTTGTGAAATCGGTGGCACCGAGTGGTATGCTTCGGTGGTACCGAGAGTTTTCAGTTGGACCGAAAATAACAAATCGGTGTAACCAAGTTCATCACAGAGAAAACACTTGTCACCTCAGCTCACTAGACTAGAAAGATCTCACAAATATTTGCAAGGAATTAGATGCAGAAAATGCAGAGAAAACAGAAAGAAATCTAGATGAAGTTTTTTTTGAAAGGGGAAACACATATGCATGAGACAAATGCAAAAACTCAGAAAAGAACACAGGAGAACTTCATCTAGAGATGGTCGGCAACAAAGTCACCTATGTTAGAGTATATTGACTTAGGAGTCAAGTGAGATCACTTGATCATAGGCCATACTCATCGTTTAAGCTCAAAATGGGGTTGCCATTTTTCGTTTAAGCATCTTGATGTATTCACATCTTGTAGAGTTGCTTTAACTCATGACTCGGAGTAAAGCTTCTCTAAGATGGAATAACATACCTTGGTTGGTGGTGTTGTCCATGTAGTTGAACTTGCATGGGTTGCTCAAGGTTGATGTAGCTCATCAAGAATTTGGAGCACCACTTGGAATTTGAGTCCATCTACCTACATGGGTTAGTTCTTGCAAGGAAGAGCACTTGTGTATCCAAAAATGACAATCATGAAGCTCAACATAGAATTTGTCAAAGGATATGTTTGAATGGTTTCGTGCTTCCTTGTCTTCAACCACCTTTGTGTAGAGACTTGGTGATGTAGAGATTGTTCAAGATATGAGTAGATTACAATCTCATGGAATTTGATTCAACCAAGTACCTACATGGGTTAGATAACATGCAAGATACAAATATATCCAAGACATAAGTTTTTCATCATAAGAGAAATATCAAGGATTAGTCATAAGCTCATGTCTTGCATGTATCTAATGGAGTTTCTACTCCAAGTTTGAAGCATCAATGATGTTCAATTCTCCTCTTAACCTGCAAAACACTTTCTCATCAAGAGGTTTAGTGAATATATCCGCTAATTGCTTTTCGGTGCGAACATGCTTAAGATCAATGTCACCCTTAGCAACATGATCTCGAATGAAATGATGACGAACTTCAGTATGCTTAGTACGAGAATGTTGCATAGGATTATGACCAATTTTGATAGCACTTTCATTATCACAAAGCAAAGGAACATGTCTCACATATATCCCATAATCTTTAAGAGTTTGGGTCATCCAAAGTAATTGAGCACAACATGGAGCAGCGGTAATATTGCATCTTCGGCGGTGGATAAGGATACCGAGTTTTGTTTCTTGGAGGACCAAGACACAAGAGATCTACCAAGAAATTGACAAGTACCCGAAGTGGACTTTCTATCAACCTTGTCTCCAGCATAGTCCGAGTCGGAATAGCCAACAAGATCGAAAGAGGCCCTCTTAGGATACCAAATGCCAAAATTTGGTGTATGAATTAAGTATCTCACTATCCTTTTCACGGCCTTAAGATGACATTCTTTAGGAGCAGCTTGATATCGTGCACACATGCACACACTTAGCATAATATCGGGACGTGAAGCACATACATATAACAATGAACCAATCATAGAGCGATAAACCTTTTGATCAACCGGTTCACCATCTTTGGTCAAATCAAGATGTCCACTAGTAGGCATGGGTGTAGTCATACCTTTGCATTCTTGCATATTGAACTTCTTGAATAAGTCCTTGGTGTACTTTGTTTGCGAGACAAAAGTACCTTCCTTAGTTTGCTTGATTTGCAAACCAAGAAAGAATTTGAGTTCACTCATCATAGACATCTCAAACTTCTCCGACATTAGCTTCCCAAACTTTTCACTAAAATGAGGGTTAGTTGAACCAAATATAATATCATCAACATAAATTTGGCACACAAAGAGTTCACCATTTCAAAGCCTTTTTCAATAAGGAACTTGGTCAAGCATTTATACCATGCTCTAGGAGCTTGTTTAAGTCCATAAAGAGCTTTGTGAAGTTTGTAAACATGATTGGGTTTCTTAGGATTGACAAAGCTGGGAGGTTGTTTCACATAAACTTCCTCCTCTATTTCACCATTTAGAAAAGCACTTTTAATGTCCATTTGGTACAAGGTGATATCATGGTGATTAGCATAGGCAAGTAAGATGCGAATGGACTCAAGTCTAGCAACGGGGGCGTAAGTCTCACCATAGTCCATACCTTTGACTTGCGTGTAGCCTTGGGCGACGAGACGTGCTTTGCTGCGAACTACTTGTCCATCTTCATCTTGCTTGTTGCGAAGCACCCATTTGGTACCGATGATGTTGTGGTTGTTGTCGGGCTTCTCAACCAATGTCCAAACCTGGTTCCTCTCAAAGTTGTGTAGATCTTCATGCATAGCATTTATCCAATCCGGATCTTCCAATGCTTCTTCGACCTTCATAGGTTCAATTCTAGAGATGAAAGAATAGTTTTCACAAAAGTTAGCTAAACGAGTTTTAGAGCGAGTGATTCTCCCAGTTTGAATATCATTGTAGATTTGCTCTACGGGATGGTCTTTGGCAATTCTTACCCGAACTCGTGAAAGCTTTTGCTTGGGTCTTTGTTGAACATCTTCTTCATCTTGTTCTTCTTCTTGGCCTTCTTCATTGTTGGCGTTGTCGTTCTCTTGTCGTGGTGGAGAAGGAGGTTGTTGACGTTCATCTTGATGCACTTCCTCGTTTTCTTCATCTTGGTGTGTCCCACTTGTGGATGCTGTTGGAAATATGCCCTAGAGGCAATAATAAAATGGTTATTATTGTATTTCCTTGTTCATGATAATTTTCTATTGTTCATGCTATAATTGTATTAACTGGAAACCGTAATACATGTGTGAATACATAGACCACAACATGTCCCTAGTGAGCCTCTAGTTGACTAGCTCGTTGATCAATAGATGGTTATGGTTTCCTGACCATGGACATTAGATGTCATTGATAACGGGATCACATCATTAGGAGAATGATGTGATGGACAAGACCCAATCCTAAGCGTAGCACAAGATCGTGTAGTTCGCTTGCTAAAGCTTTTCTAATGTCAAGTATCATTTCCTTAGACCATGAGATTGTGCAACTCCCGGATACCGCAGGAATGCTTTGGGTGTGCCAAACGTCACAACGTAACTGGGTGGCTATAAAGGTGCACTACGGGTATCTCCGAAAGTGTTTGTTGGGTTGGCACAAATCGAGACTGGGATTTGTCACTCCGTATGACGGAGAGGTATCTCTGGGCCCACTCGGTAATGCATCATCATAATGAGTTCAATGTGACTAAGTAGTTAGTCATGGGATCATGCATTATGGAACGAGTAAAGTGACTTGCCGGTAACGAGATTGAACGAGGCATTGGGATACCGACGATCGAATCTCGGGCAAGTAACATACCGATTGACAAAGGGAATTGTATACGGGATTGCTTGAATCCTTGACATCGTGGTTCATCCAATGAGATCATCGTGGAACATGTGGGAGCCAACATGGGTATCCAGATCCTGCTGTTGGTTATTGACCGGAGAACGTCTCGGTCATGTCTGCATGGTTCCCGAACCCGTAGGGTCTACACACTTAAGGTTCGGTGACGCTAGAGTTGTTATGGGAAATAGTATGTGGTTACCGAAGGTAGTTCGGAGTCCAGGATGAGATCTCGGACATGACGAGGAGCTCCGGAATGGTCCGGAGGTGAAGATCAGCCGCACCCTTTCCCTGGCGCAGCCCTCTCCCTCCTCCAACACCTCCTCCTCCTCCTCCGTAGTGCTTGGCGAAGCCCTGCCGGAGAACCACGAGCTCCATCACCACCATGCCATCGTGTTGTCGGAGTTCTCCCTCAACTTATCCTCTCCCCTTGCTGAATCAAGAAGGAGGAGACGTCCCCGGGCTGTACGTGTGTTGAACGCCGAGGCACCGTTGTTCGGTGCTTAGATCGGATTCAGCCGCGATCTGAATCGCTTCATGAAGGACTCCATCGACGGCGTTCTTGTAACGCTTCTGCTTAGCGATCTTCAAGGGTATGAAGATGCACTCTCTCTCTCTCTTGTTGCTAGTCTCTCCATAGATTGATCTTGGTAATGCATAGAAAATTTTGAATTTCTGCTACGTTCCCCAACAGTGGCATCATGAGCTAGGTCTATTGCGTAGATTCTATACACGAGTAGAACACAAGTTGTTGTGGGTGTTGATTTTGTTCAATATGCTTACCGTTACTAGTCCTATCTTGTTTTGACAGTATTGTGGGATGAAGCGGCCCGGACCGACCTTACACGTACACTTACGTGAGACAGGGTCCACCGACTGACATGCACTTGTTGCATAAGGTGGCTAGCGGGTGCCTATCTCTCCCACTTTAGTCGGATCGGATTCGATGAAAAGGGTCCTTATGAAGGGTAAATAGCAATTGGCATATCATGTTGTGGTTTTGGCGTAGGTAAGAAACGTTCTTGCTAGAAACCTATAGCAGCCACGTAAAAAAACTTGCAACAACAATTAGAGGACGTCTAACTTGTTTTTGCAACATATGCCTTGTGATGTGATATGGCCAAAAGGGATGTGATGAATGAAATATATGTGATGTATGAGATTGATCATGTTCTTGTAATAGGAAGCATGACTTGCATGTCGATAAGTATGACAACCGGCAGGAGCCATAGGAGTTGTCTTTATTTATTGTATGACCTGTGTGTCACTGAATAATGCCATGTAATTACTTTACTTCATTGCTAAACCGTTAGCCATAGTAGTAGAAGTAATAGTTGGTGAAACAACTTCATGGAGACACGATGATGGAGATCATGGTGTCATGCCGGTGACGATGATGATCATGGAGCCCCGAAGATGGAGATCAAAAGGAGAAAAAATGATATTGGCCATATCATGTCACTATTTGATTGCATGTGATGTTTATCATGTTTATGCATCTTATTTGCTTAGAACAACGGTAGTAAATAAGATGATCCCTCATTAAAATTTCAAGTAAGTGTTCCCCCTAACTGTGCACCGTTGCGAAGATTCGTTGTTTCGAAGCACCACGTGATGATCGGGTGTGATATATTCCAACGTTCGCATACAACGGGTGTAAGCCAGATTTACACACGCGAAACACTTAGGTTAACTTGATGAGCCTACCATGTACAGACATGGCCTCGGAACACAAGAGACTGAAAGGTCGAACATGAGTCATATAGTAGATACGATCAACATGAAGATGTTCACCGATGATGACTAGTCCGTCTCACGTGATGATCGGACACGGCCTAGTTGACTCGGATCATGTATCACTTAGATGACTAGAGGGATGTCTATTTAAGTGGGAGTTCATTAGATGAACTTAATTATCCTGAACATAGTCAAAAGGTCTTTACAAATTATGTCGTTGCATACGCTCTAGTTCTACTGTTTAGATATGTTCCTAGAGAAAATATAGTTGAAAGTTGATAGTAGCAATTATGCGGACTGGGTCCGTAAACTGAGGATTGTCCTCATTGCTGCGCAGAAGGCTTATGTCCTTAATGCACCGCTCGGTGTGCTGAACCTCGAACATCGTCTACGGATGTTGTGAACATCTGACATACACGTTTTGATGACTACGTGATAGTTCAGTAATGTTAAACTGTTTAGAATTGAGGCGCTAAAGATGTTTTAGAAACATCGCGGAACATATGAGATGTTGCAAGGGCTGAAATTGGGATTTCAGGCTCATGCCCACGTCAAGAGGTATAAGACCTCCGACGAGCTTCTTAGCCTACAAACTAAGGGGGAAAAGCTCAATCGTCGGGCTTGTATTCAGATTGTCTGGGTACAACAATCACTTGAATCGAGTGGGAGTTAATCTTCCAGATGAGATAGTGATGTTTCTCCAAAGACATTGCCACCAAGCTACTAGAGCTTCGCGATGAACTATAACATATCAGGGATTGATATGATGATCCTTGAAATATTCGCAATGTTTGACACCGCGAAAGTAGAAATCAAGAAGGAGCATCAATTGTTGATGGTTAGTGAAACCACTAGTTTCAAGAAGGGCAAGGGCAAGAAGGGGTACTTCATGAAACGACAAATCAGTTGCTGCTCCAGTGAAGAAACCTAGGGTTGAATCCAAACCCGAGACTAAGTGCTTCTGTAATGAGGGAACGGTCACTGAAGCAGAACTACCCTAGATACTTGGTAGATGAGAAGGCTGGCAAGGTTGATAGAAGTATATTGGATATACATTGTATTAAATGTGTACTTTACTAGTACTCCTAGTAGCACCAGGGTATTAAGATACCGATTCAGTTGCGAAGTGTTAGTAACTCGAAATAAAAGAGCTACGGAATAAACGGAGACTAGCTAAAGGTGAGATGATGATGTGTGTTGGAAGTGTTTCCAAGGTTGATGTGATCAAGCAGAGCGTGCTCCCTCTACCATCGAGATTGGTGTTAAACCTAAATAATTGTTATTTGGTGTTTGCGTTAAGCATAGACATGATTGGATTATGTCTATTGCAATACCGTTATTCATTTAAGGAGAATAATTGTTACTCTATTTATTTGAATAATACCTTCAATGGTCTTGCACCTAAAAGAATGGTTTATTGAATCTCGATTGTAGTGATACACATGTTCATGCCAAAAGATATAAGATCGTAATGATAGTACCACCTGCTTGTGGCACTGCCATTTGAGTCATATTGGTATAAAACGCATGAAGAAGCTCCATGTTGATGGATCTTTGGACTCACTCATTTTTGAAAAGTTTGAGACATGTGAACCATGTCTGTTGGTATGTGTGCATGAAGAAACTCCATGCAGATGGATCGTTTGGACTCACTTGATTCTAAATCACTTGAGACATGCAAATCATACCACATGGGCAAGATGACTGGAAAGCCTCGTTTTCAGTAAGATGGAACAAGAGAGCAACTTGTTGGAAGTAATACATTTTGATGTGTGATGTCCAATGAGTGCCGAGGCACGCAGTGGATATTGTTATGTTCTTACTTCACAGATGACTTGAGTAGATGCTGAGTATATTTACTTGATGAAACACAAGTCTGAATTATTGAAAGGTTCAAGTAATTTCAGAGTGAAGTTGAAGATCATCGTGACAAGAGGATAAAATGTCTATGATATGATCATAGAGATGAATATCTGAGTTACGAGTTTGGTACACAATTAAGACCTTGTGGAAATTGCTTCACAACTAATACCGCCTGGAACACCATAGTGTGATGGTGTGTCCGAACATCATAGCTGCACCCTATTGGATATGGTGCATACCATGATGTCTCTTATCGAATTACCACTATCATAAATGGGTTAGGCATTAGAGACAACCGCATTCACTTCAAATAGGGCACCACGTAATTCTGTTGGGATGACAGCATATGAACTATGGTTTAGACAAACCTAAGATATCGTTTCTTGAAAGTTTGGGGCTGCGACGCTTATGTGAAAAAGGTTTCATCCTGATAAGCTCAAACCCAAAGCGGATAAATACATCTTCATAGGACACCCAAAACAGTTGGGTATACCTCCTAATTCAGACCCAGAAACAAAAGTGATTGTTTCTAGAAGCGGATCCTTTCTCAAGGAAAAGTTTCTCTCGAAAGAATTGAGTGGGAGGATGGTGGAGACTTGATGAGGTTATTGAACCATCACTTCAACTAGTGTGTAGCAGGGCACATGAAGTTGTTCCTGTGGCACCTACACCAATTGAAGTGGAAGCTGATGATAGTGGTCATGAAACTTCGGATCAAGTCACTACTGAACCTCGTAGGTCGACAAGGACGCGTACTGCTTCAGAGTGGTACAGTAATCCTGTCTTGGAGGTCATGTTGCTAGACAACAATGAACCTACGAGCTATGAAGAAGCGATGGTGGGCCCGGATTCCGACAAATGGCTAGAGGCCATAAAATCCGAGAGAGGATACATGTATGAGAACAAAGTGTGGACTTTGGAAGAACTACTTGATGGTCGTAAGGCTGTTGGGTACAAATGGATTTTAAAAGGAAGACGGACAATGATGGTAAGTGTCACCATTAAGAAAGCTCGACTTGTCGCTAAGATGTTTTCCAACAAGTTCAAGGAGTTGACTACGATAAGACTTTCTCACTCGTAGCGATGCTAAGAGTCTGTTGGAATTATATTAGCAGTTACTGCATTATTTATGAAATCTTGCAGATAGGATGTCAAAACATTGTTTCCTTGACGATTTTTGAGGAAAGGTTGTATATGATACAACCAAAAGGTTTTGTCAATCCTATAAGATACTAACAAGTATGCAAAGCTCCAGCAATCCTTCTAAGGAATGGAGTAAGCATCTCGGAGTTGGAATATACGCTTTGATGAGATAATCAAAGATTTTGGGTTTATAAAAAGTTTATGAGAAACTTGTATTTCCAAAAAGTGAGTGCGAGCACTATAGAATTTCTAATGAGTATATGTTATTAACATATTGTTGATCAGAAATGATGTAGAATTTCTGGACAGCATATAGGGTTATTTGAAATGTGTTTTTCAATGGAAAACCTGGATTAAACTACTTGAACATTGAGCATCAAGATCTATAAGGATAGATCAAAAACGCTTAATAGTACTTTCAAATAAATACATACCGTGACAAGATTTTGAAGGATTTTAAAATAGATCGGCAAAGAAGGAGTTCTTGGCTGTGTTATAAGGTGTGAATATTGAGTAAGACTCAAGACATGACCACGGCAGAAGAGAGAGAAAGGACGAAGGTCGTCCCCTATGCTTCAGACGTAGGCTCTATAGTATGCTATGCTGTGTACCGCACCTGAAGTGTGCCTTGCCATGAGTCAGTCAAGGGGTACAAGAGTGATCCAGGAATGGATCACAGGACAGCGGTCAAACTTATCATTAGTAGCTAGTGGACTAAGGAATTTTCTCAATTATGGAGGTGGTAAAAGAGTTCATCGTAAAGGGTTACGCCGATGCAAACTTTGACACTGATCCGTATTATTCTGAGTAGTAAACCGGATTCGTATAGTAGAACAGTTATTTGGAATAGCTCCAAATAGAGCGTGGTAGCTGCATCTTGGAGATGACATAGAGATTTGCAAAGCACACACGGATCTGAAAGGTTCAGATCCATTGACTAATAACCTATCTCACAAGCAAGATATGATCAAACCCCATGGGTGTTGAATTCATTACAATCACAGAGTGATGTGAACTAGATTATTGACTCTAGTGCAAGTGGGAGACTGATGGAAATATGCCCTAGAGGCAATAATAAAATGGTTATTATTGTATTTCCTTGTTCATGATAATTGTCTATTGTTCATGCTATAATTGTATTAATTGGAAACCGTAGTACATCTATGAATACATAGACCACAACATGTCCCTAGTGAGCCTCTAGTTGACTAGCTCGTTGATCAATAGATGGTTATGGTTTCCTGACCATGGACATTAGATGTCATTGATAATGGGATCACGTCATTAGGAGAATGATGTGATGGACAAGACCCAATTCTAAGCATAGCACAAGATCGTGTAGTTCGTTTGCTAAAGCTTTTCTAATGTCAAGTATCATTTCCTTAGACCATGAGATTGTGCAACTCCCGGATACCGTAGGAATGCTTTGGGTGTGCCAAATGTCAGAACATAACTAGGTGGCTATAAAGGTGCGCTATGGGTATCTCCGAAAGTGTTTGTTGGGTTGGCACGAATCGAGACTGGGATTTGTCACTCCGTATGACGGAGAGGTATCTCTAGGCCCACTCGGTAATGCATCATCATAATGAGTTCAATGTGACTAAGTAGTTAGTCACGGGATCATGCATTACAGAATGAGTAAAGTGACTCGCCGGTAACGAGATTGAACGAGGCATTGGGATACCGATGATCGAATCTCGGGCAAGTAACATACCGATTGACAAAGGGAATTGTATACGGGATTGCTTGAATCCTTGACATCGTGGTTCATCCGATGAGATCATCGTGGAACATGTGGGAGCCAACATGGGTATCCAGATCCTGCTATTGGTTATTGGCCGGAGAACGTCTCGGTCATGTCTGCATGGTTCACGAACCCGTAGGGTCTACACACTTAAGGTTCGGTGACGCTAGAGTTGTTATGGGAAATAGTATGTGGTTACCGAAGGTAGTTCGGAGTCCCGGATGAGATCTCGGACATGACGAGGAGCTCCGGAATGGTTCGGAGGTGAAGATTGGTATATTGGACGAAGGGTATTGGAGTCCGGAATTGTTCTGGGGGTACTAGGTGATGACCAGCGTGTCCGAAAGGGGTTTCGGAGGCCCTGACAAGTGTTGGGGGGCCTTATGGGCCAAGGGGAGAGGGCACATCAGTCCACTAAGGGGCTGAGTGCCCCTCCCACCACATCTCACGTAACCAGGAGAAGTGGGGGCGCCACCCCTAGGGCAGCCGCCCCTCCCGGCTTGGGGGGCAAGTTTCCTAGGGGGTGGGGGCACCCAAACCCATCTAGGGTTTCCCCTGTGGCCGCCGGCCCTCCCCTAGGGAACCCTAGGGCGCCTCCCCCTCCTCCCTTCCCCCTATATATAGTGAGGGAGAGAGAGGGCAGCCGCACCCTTCCCCTGGCGCAGCCCTCTCCCTCCTCCAACACCTCCTCCTCCTCCGTAGTGCTTGGCGAAGCCCTGCCGGAGAACCACGAGCTCCATCACCACCATGCCGTCGTGCTATCGGAGTTCTCCCTCAAATTCTCCTCTCCCCTTGCTGGATCAAGGAGGAGGAGACGTCCCCGGGCTGTACGTTTGTTAAACGCGGAGGCACCGTTGTTCAGTGCTTAGATCGGATTCGGCCGCGATCTGAATCGCTTCGTGAACGACTCCACCGACCGTGTTCTTGTAACGCTTCCGCTTAGCGATCTTCAAGGGTATGAAGATGCACTCCCTCTCTTTCTCTTGTTGCTAGTCTCTCCATATATTGATCTTGGTGATGCGTAGAAAATTTGAATTTCTGCTATGTTCTCCAACACATGCTCCTCATCCAAAAGATCAATAGCATCCTGAGGTGCTTTCTCATTATCAGCTTCAACATAAGCCGCCACCCAGGGCGAGTCATGATGGATGTCACTTGGGAGAATCGCCTCTGCTCCATAAACCATGAAGAAAGGTGTGTAACCCATCGATCTGTTGGGGGTGGTATTGATACTCCAAAGCACCAAGGGTAATTCTTCCATCCAACAACCCGGCATCCTCTACAAAGGGACCATAAGCCGGGGTTTGATACCTCTCAAGATTTCTTGATTGGCTCTCTCAGCTTGACCATTAAACTAGGGTGAGCCACAGACGACACATCAAGATGAATATGCTCTTGTTGACACAATTCTTTCATTGCACCCTTAGACAAATTAGTACCATTATCAGTAATGATACTATGGGGGTACCCAAAACGAAAGATCACCTTTTTAATGAATTGAACCGCCGTTGCTGCATCACACTTGCTAATCGTCTTAGCTTCAACCCACTTTGTAAACTTGTCAACAGCTACCAGAAGGTGAGTCTTTTTGTCCTTAGATATTTTAAAAGGCCCAACCATATTTAGCCCCCAGACTGCAAACAGCCAAGTAATTGGAATCATCCTCAACTCTTGAGATGGCACATGAGCTCGTCTTGAAATTTTTTGACAACCATCACATTTACTGACCAAATCTTCTGCATCAGCATGAGCCGTCAGCCAATAAAATCCATGACGAAAAGCTTTAGCAACGAGGGATTTAGAGCCGGCATGATGACTGCAATCTTCTTCATGAATTTCTCTTAGAATTTCACGGCCCTCCTCAGGAGAGATGCATCGTTGAAACACCCCTCTAACACTACAGCGGTGTAACTCACCATTGCCAATAGTCATTGACTTAGACCTCCGGGTTATTTGCCTGGCCAAAGTTTCATCATCAGGTAACTCACCCCGGGTCATATAAGCCAAATATGGAACGGTCCAATCAGGAGTAACATGGAGAGCTGCCACCAACTGTGCCTCCGGGTCAGGAATTGCAAGATCCTCCTCTATAGGCAATTTAACTGATGGATTATGCAAGATATCGAGGAAAACATTAGGGGGCACCGTCTTACGCTGAGACCCCATACGGCTTAAAGCATCAGCAACCTCATTTTTCCTGCAATCAACATGCTCCACTTGATAACCCTTAAAGTGACCAGCAATTGTATCAACCTCTCAGCGATAAGCCGCCATGAGTGGATCCTTAGAATCCCAAGTCCCTGAACTTACTGAGCCACTAAGTCTGAGTCGCCAAAACACCTCACCCATCTTAGATTCATCTCTTTAGCCATCCGAAGACCATGGAGCAAGGCTTCATACTCAGCTGCATTGTTAGTACAAGGGAACATGAACCTCAAAACACAACAAAATTTATCACCTCTTGGGGAAGTCAAAATAACTCCAGCCCCCGAGCCTTCCAATTGCGTGGATTCATCAAAGTGAATAGTCCAATACATGCTATCCGGCTTTTCCTCAAGCATTTGCAACTCTGTCCAGTCATTGATGAAATCCACAAGTGCTTGAGACTTGGTTTCCGTTCGAGGCATATACTTCAAACCATGAGGTCCAAGTTCAATAGCCCACTTGGCTACCTGACCCGTGGATTCTCTGTTGTGAATAATACCCCCCAAGGAAGCAGAACTAATCACAGTGATGGAATGACCAAGGAAATATTGTTTCAACTTACGGCTAGCCATGAACACGCCATAAACCAATTTCTGCCAATGTGGGTATCTCTGCTTAGACTCAATGAGCACCTCGCTGACATAATAAACCAGCCTTTGAACCGGATAATCCTTGCCTGTCTCTTTCCTTTCCACCATGATGAGTACACTGACAACTCTATTATTAGAAGCCACATATAAATGCAAGGGCTCCTTCTCAATAGGAGCTACAAGAACCGGTGGTTCAGCCAATTGTCTCTTAAGTGCCTCAAATGCCTCATTAGCCGCATCACTCGAGACAAAGTTATCTGTCTTCTTCATCATTTGATACAAAGGGATAGCCTTCTCTCCCAGGCAGCTTATAAACTGGCTCAAAGCCGCAATACGACCCGCCAAACATTGGGCATCATTGATACATGCCAGATTAGCCAAGGAAGTGATAGCCTTGATTTTATCCGGGTTAGCTTCAATGCCTTTCTTAGAAACTAGGAAGCCCAATAGTTTGCCTGCTGGCATGCCAAAGACAAACTTGGTCGGGTTAATCATCATTTTATAGACCCAAAGATTGTCAAAGGTCTCTTTCAAATCATCTATAAAAGTCTCTTTCTTCCTGGATTTCACAACAATATCATCCACATAGGCGTGAACATTGCGTCCAATCTGGCCATGGAGGCAATTCTGAACACACCGTTGGTAAGTCGCTTGGGCACTCTTGAGCCCAAAAGGCATAGAGACATATCAGAAGGCTCCAAAGGGAGTGATGAAAGCTGTCTTCTCCTAGTCCTTAACTGCCAGCTTGATATGATGATAACTAGAATGAGTATCCAAAAAGCTTAAATGCTCACAACCCGCTGTAGCATCAATAATCTGGTTGATACGAGAGAGAGCAAAAGGGTCACCAGGACATGCCTTATTAAGGTCTATATAGTCCACACACATATGCCAAGTGATGTTTTTCTTAAGCACCAGCACTGGATTAGCCAACCACTCAGGATGAAAAACTTCAATGATAAACCCAGCTGCCAAGAGCCGGGCCTCCTCTTCACCAATGGCCTTACACCTCTCTTCATTGAAATGACGAAGAAACTTCTTGACTGGCTTAAACTTTGGATCAATATTAAGAGTGTGCTCAACGAGTTCCCTTGGTACACCTGGCATGTTAGAAGGATTTCATGCAAAGATGTCCTTGTTCTCACGGATGAACTCAATGAGCACGCTTTCCTATTTTGGATCCATATTAGCACTAATACTGAACTCCTTGGACGAGTCGCCAGGAACAAAATCAACCAACTTAGTATCATATGCCGATTTGAACTTCAGCAAGGGGTCATTCTCTGTAGTTGGCTTCTTGAAAGGTGTCATATTCGCCGGGTCAACATTATCTTTATAAAACTTTAACTCCTCGGTGGCACAAGCCAAATCAGAATATGCAGCATCACCCTCTTCACAATCTAGAGCGATCTTCCTATCACCATGCACCGTGATGGTGCCCTTATGACCCGGCATTTTGAGCTGCAAATAAACATAACAAGGTCGTGCAATTTGGCGTAAGCCGGCTGCCCAAACAAAGCGTGATACGGGCTTTTGATCTTGACCACCTCAAAGGTCAATTTCTCAGCTCTGGAATCATGGTCATCTCCAAAGGCCACTTCCAGGGTTATCTTACCCACTGGATACGCCGACTTACTAGACACCAACCCATGGAAAATAGTGGAAGACGTCTTAAGATCTTTGTTAGTCAAATTCATGCAACAAAAAGTATCATAGTAAAGGATATTGATACTACTGCCCCCATCCATGAGCACCTTTGTCGGCTTATATGCTCCTACTTGAGTAGCCACCACCAATGCCAATTGACCCGGATTGTCAAACCGGGGCGGGTGATCCTCATGGCTCCACACGATAGGCTGCTCAGACCACCTCAAATATCGAGGCACCGCCGGCTCAACTGAGTTCACCGCTCGCTTATGGATTTTCTGATCTCGTTTGCACAAACTTGTGGTGAACACATGATACTGACCACTATTCAGCTGCTTTGGGTTGCTCTGATAACCAGACTACTGCTGCTGATTCCCTTGGCCAGATTGGTGATTAAAACCACCTTGATTGCCTTGGCCCTTAAAACCAAAGCTTGAACCGCCACCTCCAAAACTAGGTCCATGATAGCTGGATCCTGAACCGCCATGCGGGCCATGATTATTCTGGAAAAAAAATTAGAGTTTCTATACTCCCTCATGATGAAGCAATCCTTCCACAGATGACTGGTCGGCTTCTCCTGGGTTCCGTGCTTTGGGCAAGGCTGATTCATCATGGCCTCAAGGTTGAACTTCGGCCCTCCAAACTGGGGCGCTGACATTTCCCCTTACCACGTTGGTTATTACTCTGCATATTGGTGTTAGCCACAAAGTCTAAACCACCATCAGCCTTGGACTTACCATTGCCACCTTGACTCGCCGTGTTATGTTGTCCTTTTCTATTGCCACTCTTTCCCCCCTTACCAGCCTTCTCCTCATCAGACTCAGGGTCTTTAGTACTATTAGAATCGGCATATTTGCCGAGAGCCGCCATGAGCTCCCCCATATCATTACAGTTACGTTTAAGCCACCCCAATTTCTACTTAAGGTGAAGAAAACGACAATTCTTCTCCAACACCAGGACTGCTGAACCAGCATTGATGCTATCCGATGAGTGTATAACGGCTGAGATCTGGCGCACCCAATTGGTTGTTGACTCGCCCTCACCTTGGATGCAAGAGTCTAAATCCAGAATCGACATAGGCTACATGCATGTATCTTTATTTTTTTTGGATAAAACACGTTTTCAGCTCCGCCCATTATCTAATGGAGTTAGCGGGCAGTCCTTTCAACCAAGTACGAGCCGACCCATCAGACATCATGGTGAAATACTTAGCACATGCAGCATCACTAACATCCAACATCTCCATGGCCATCTCATAGCTCTCAATCCAAGCCTCTGGGGGCTAATCCGCCGTGTAGTTAGGAACCTTACGGGGGCCCTTGAAATCCTTAGGCAAGCGCTCGTTGCGTAGAGCCGGCACTAAACATGGCACACCCAAGGTTCTAGAGGTCACTCCTGCCTCCATAGATGCTGACAGATAAACCGGAGATTGCTGTTGAGCCGCCAACTCAGTCTCACGCCACGCTCTGGCCTGGTCCACCAAAGCCCGAGCATCATTACCAGCACGCGGCGGGTCAGGCCTATGAGGCTAATTGTTGTGCCGCTAATTCCTCGATATGGCCGGTGAATCAATGTGTCTGCTATAACTCCAGCTTAGACGCAGGGTCAAGTGAATCCGTTCACGACTGTATGAATAAGCCGCCTGTTGAGCCACAACCATCTGAAGAAGTTCTCCAGCTCGTCGTATCTCCATCGCAGCTTGTCATTCATCTTGAACAGGGAGAGCCGCCAATCGAGTAGACGCAACTATCATGTTATCCAGAAGATTAGAATAATGACCCGGGGGCATTGGAACATGCTGAGGAGGGGGTCAAATTCAAACATGGGGGGGGGGTCTACAGCACGTGGCTGAACCGATGCTCCAGCCGCCGGCACCTCAACGGCCCGATCCACAACAGGCGGGTTACTGGTTCCTGCCCCAGGCGCGTTGAAAAGGTTTCTCGCATCGTAAACTAGGGGTAGACGACTCACATGCCTTCTGTTAAAGACATTTTTTGATGCATTCCGGTCCAAGCTCAAGCAAAAATCTTCTGCTTGAATCCATTCAGCCTCCCTCTCCAAGGCGGCTCGCACCGTTGCCATCCGGGTATTCTCAGTGTTTAGATCCTCCTTGGCTTGAGCTATCTCATCACGTAACTTTTCAACGTCCACATTATGTTGCGTTTGGTTCGCCGGGGTCACCTCTACCGTCAGCAATGTTGCTAGAGCATCCAACAGTTTAGATAAAACTTGAGCCGGTGGGCGCACACGGCCTCCTGCCCCAGCCACTGTAGCAGTTGCTGAACCGGAGATCATTACTGCCGCAGTTAAAGAATTCTGCCCTGGTTGTGTTCCGGCCATGAAGATCGTAACCCGGTTCGGTGGCTCATAGGGGTCTGGAATACTGTCGCCCTCGGAACAGCCCCCAAGCCTACCATCGTGCACTTGAAACATGGAGTTGGTCTCGCCGGTTGAGGACTCATCGCCTGAATAGATGGCCGTCTCTCCACCGGACTCAGATCCTCCTTCCAGATCCACTCCTTGAGTAAAGCCAACAAAGACATGCTTCGGGGCGGCTTGAACCTTGGCGGGTCACATGCGCTGAGCCGTCTCGACGATGTCGGTGCAGGTGTGTGTCTCAGCTTCAGACTCACTAATTTTGCCGATGAATAGATGAATTCTGCCGAAGGGAACCCGGTACCTGTACTCGATTGAGCCAGCCTTGGGACCCCAGCCTGCGTCGTCGATATAGAGCTTGCCGCGATGACTCTTAGTCATCCGGCCCATAGCGTATCCCTGGAGCCCTGTGAAGTTGCCTTTAAAGAAGTCGAAACCACCGTGTGTTGGTCGCATGGTGGGTGCCAACTGTCATGGAATTAATACGGCAGATGCCCTAGCAAAAGGACTTAGGTGTGGAGCCATCGCAACGTAGTTAGCTTGGAGGGGTTAAACGGGACAAAGGACACAAAGAGTTTTAACCAGGTTTGGACCCTCTCAACGAGGTAAAGGCCTACTCCTGCTTTAGGTTGTATTGCTTGGGTTTCGATTACCAGGGAGCGAATACACTTGACCTAGTTCTCGACTTGTTGTTTCTTGCCTAAACCCGCAGTCGGGTCACCCCTTTATATACACAGTTTGATGCCCGACGGCTTACAGAGTCCCGGCCGGCTCATACACAAACGTGTCCGGCTCGGTGACCAAACTAAGCTTTCCTTAACATACAAGTTAAACATATGGAGGTTTATACCAATGGGCCTCAAGTCGCCTCTGAGTCTTGGGCCTTCAGTAAGCTTGCTGTATGGACAGCCATCTTCAACATCTTCTTGGGCCTTCACATGCTGAACCGCCAGGGTATGACCCGGCCCCTCCTGGGCGGGTCATATCTAATAGTTATATCCCCAACAGCTCTTGAGTCAGGAAGAGGCAAAATTTAGATATAAGTATTTCCACAGTTAAGAACCAAGGTATCAATCCAGTAGGAGGCACAAGCAAGCCTCCAATATATGCACCTGCACAAACTAACAAACACTTGCACAGAACACGAAAAAGGGGTTGTCAATCCCTTCACGGTCATGAACAAGGGTGAGATCTAATAGTGATTGGTATAAAAGATAAATAAAAAGGTAAACTAAAGTAAATATAAATAAAGTGCAACAAGGTATTTTTTGGTTTTTTGGTTTATAGATCTGAAAATATATGATGGAAATTAGACCCGGTTGCCATAGGTTTCACTAGAGGCTTCTCTCTTGAAAGAAAGCGTACAGTGGGTAAAAAAATTATTGTCGAGCAATTGATAGAAAAGCGCAAAGTTATGACGATATCCAAGGCAATCATCATGAATATAGGCATCACATCCGTGTCAAGTAGACCGAAACAATTCCGCATCTACTACTATTACTCCACACATCGGCCGCTATCCGGCATGCATCTAGAGTATTAAGTTCATAAGAACGGAGTAATGCCTTAAGTAAGATGATGTGATGTAGAGGGATAAACTCAAGCAATATAATGAAAACCCATCATTTTACCCGTGATGGCAACAATACAATACGTGCCTCGTTACCCCTACTATGTCACTGGCTGAGGACACCGCAAGATTGAACCCAAAACTAAGCACCTCTCCCATTGCAAGAAGAACCAATCTAGTTGGCCAAACCAAATCGATGATTCAGAGAGAAATACAAAGATATTTGATCATGCATTAAGGAGTTCAGAAAAGACTCAAATAATCTTTGTAGATAATCTAATCATAAATCCACAATTTATCGGATCTCGACAAACACACCGCAAACGAATATTACATTGGATAGAACTCCAAGAACATCGAGGAGAACATGGTATATATTGAAGATCATATAGAGGTAAGAAGCCATATAGCTTCACCCTTAGGTCCGTGGTAATCTACTCACGCTTCATCGGAAGGGCATCAAGATTGATGTAGAGGCCCTCCATGATCGAACCCCCCTCCGGCAGGGTGCCGGAAAAGGCCCGAAGATGGTATCTCATGGGAACAGAGGCTTGCGATGGCGGAAAAGTATTTTTGTGGATGCCTCTGATGTTGGGGGGAATATTTGGGTATTTTTAGAGCAAAGATTAGGGTTGGAAGGTCTATAGGGGGTAGGGGGGCACAAACCTGGAGGGCGCCCCCTGGGCGCGCTGATGTCTACTATGCAACCTTCTTACTGTTGACTCGCGTTGGGCCTCCAAGCGCAGAGTTTTGTAGGATAGTAGCAAATTTCCCTCAAGTGGATGTCCTAAGGTTTATCAATTTTTAGGAGGCGTAGGATGAAGATGGTCTCTCTCAAATAATCCTGCAACCAAATAACAAAGTGTCTCTTCTGTCCCCAACACACCCAATACAATGGTAAATTATATAGCTGCACTAGTTCAGCGAAGAGATGGTGATACAAGTGTAATATGGACGGTAGATGTACGTTTTTGTAATATGAAAATATAAAAAAGCAAGGTAACTAGTAATAAAAGTGAGCAAAAACAGTATTGCAATGCTTGAAAACAAGGCCTAGGGTTCATACTTTCACTGGTGCAAAGTCTGTCAACAATGATAAGATAACTGAAACATATAACAATCCCTCAACATGCAACAAAGAATCACTCCAAAGTTTCTATCGGAGAACGTAGGACGAAAATGTGCATCAACCCCTATGTATAGATTACCCAAATGTCACCTCGGGAATCCGTGAGTTGAGTGCCAAAACATACATCAAGTGAATCAATAGAACATCCCATTGTCACTACAGATATCCCATCGCAAGACATACATCAAGTGTTCTCAAATCCAATACTCAATCCAACATAACAAAACCTCAAAGAGCAAGACTCAATTCATCACAAGAAGGTAGAGGGGGAGAAACACCATATGATGCAACTATTGTAACAAAGCTCGCGGTACATCAAGATCGTGCCAAATCAAGAACACGAGAGAGAAATCAAACACATAGCTACTGGTATATACCATCAGCCCTGAGGGTGAAATACTCCCTCCTCATCATGGTGGTCGCCGGGATGATGAAGATGGCCTCCGGTGATGATTTCCCCCTCCGGCAGGGTGTTGGAACGGGCTCCCGATTGTTTTTTCGTGGCTACTGAGGCTTATGGCGGTGGAACTTCTGATCTAGGGTTATTTTTGGAGTTTTCCATATTTATAAGAATTTTTGGCATCAGAAACAAGTCAAGGAGGTGCCTGAGGGGCCCACAAGCCCTCAAGGTGTGCCCTGGGGGGTAGGGCGTGCCCCTGGCTTGTGGACTCCTCGGGACTCTTCTGGTCCAGCTCGGGTGCTTCGGGGGGTCACTTTTGGTCCATGAAAAATCACTGTAAATTTTCAGCCCATTCCAAGAACTTTTATTTTTGCACAAAAAACGACACGACGATAGTTTTGCTGAAAACATTGTCAGTCCGGGTTAGTTCTAACAAAATCATACCAAAACCATATAAAATTGTTGCAAACATGACATGGATACTTCATAAATTATAGATACGTTGGAGGCGTATCAGCATCCCCAAGCTTAATTCTTGCTCGTCCTCGAGTAGGTAAATGATAAAAGAAAGAATTTATGAAGTGTGAATGCTACCTAACATATTTATCAATGTAATCTTCTTTATTGTGGCATGAATGTATAAATCCATAAGATTGAAAACAAAAGTTTAATATTGACATAAAACAATAATATTTCAAGCATACTAATAAAGCAATCATGTCTTCTCAAAATAACATGGCCAAAGAAAGTTATCCCTACAAAATCATATAGTCTGGCTATGCTCTATCTTCATCACACAAAATATTTCATCATGCACAACCCCGATGACAAGCCAAGCAATTGTTTCATACTTCTAATGTTCTCAAGTTTTTTCAACTTTCACGCAATACATGAGCATGAGCCATGGATATAGCACTATAAGTGGAAGAGAGTATGGTGGAGGTTGTGAGGAGAAGACAAAAAGGAGAAAGTCTCACATCAACTAGGAAAATTAATGGGCTATGGAGATTCCCAACAATTGATATCGATGCAAGTGAGTTGGGATCGCCATGCAACGATGCACTAGAGCTATAAGTGTATGCAAGCTCAAAATGAAAACTAAGTGGGTGTGCATCCAACTTGCTTGCTCACGAAGACCTAGGGCAATTTGAGGAAGCCCATCATTGGAATATACAAGCCAAGTTCTATAATGAAAAATTCCCACTAGTATATGAAAGTGACAAAATAGGAGATTCTCTATCATGAAGATCATGGTGCTACTTTGAAGCACAAGTGTGGAAAAAGGATAGTAACATTGTCCATTACCTCTTTTTCTCTCTGTTTTTGTTTTTTTGTTTGGGCTTCTTTGGCCTCTCTTTTATTTTTTTTGTAAAGTCCGAAGACTCCTACGAACTTGTGAGGGAATCATAGCTTCCACCATCCTTTCCTCACATGGGACACATTGCTCTAATAATGATGATCATCACACTTTTATTTACTTACAACTCAAGAATTACAACTCGATACTAGAACAAAGATATGACTCTATATGAATGCCGCCGGCGGTGTACCGGGATGTGCAACGATCAAGAGTGGCATGTATAAAAAAATATGAACAGTGGCCTTGCCATAAATACTATGCCAACTACATGATCATGCAAAGCAATATGACAATGATGAAGCGTGTCATAATAAACGAAACAATGGAAGTTGTGCAAGGCAATATATCTCGGAATGGCTATGGAAATGCCATAATAGGTAGGTATGGTGACTGTTTTGAGGAAGGGTATATGGTGGGTTTTATGCACCGGCGAAAGTTCCACGGTACTAGAGAGGCTAGCAATGGTGGAAGGGTGAGAGTGCGTATAATCCAAGAACTCAACATTAGTCATAAAAAACTCACGTACTTATTGTAAAAATTCATTAGCCATCGAAATAAAGTACTACAACATGCTCCTAGGGGGATAGATTGGTAGGAAAAGACAATCACTCGTCCCCGACCGCCACTCATAAGGAAGACAATCAAAAAATAAATCATGCTCCGACTTCATCATAAAACGGTTCACCATACATGCATGCTATTGGAATCACAAACGTTAACACAAGTATTTCTACCAATCCACAATTATTCACTAGCATGACTCTAATATCACCATCTTTATATCTCAAAACAATAGGCAAGGAATCAAACTTTTCATATATTCAATGCTCATTGTATTGAAGTTTTTATTATATCCCTCTTGATGCCCATCATATTGGGACCAATTTCATAATACATGCAAGTTTATCTCTTTTTAAGACTCTCAAAATAATATAAGTGAAGCACGAGAGTTCATGACAAGCTACTCGAAAGAGATATGAGTGAAAATCAATGAGTAGTCAAATAATTAAGTAGCTATGTGAAGACTCTCTCTCATTTAAGAATTTCAGATCAAAGTATTTTATTCAAACAACAAGCAAAACAAAATAAAGTGGCATTCCAAGGATAGCACATATCATGTGAAGAAGCAAAAACTTAGGCTCAACCGAGGCTAACCGGTAATTGTTGATGAAGAAAGGTGGGATGCCTACCGGGGCATCCCAAAGCTTGGATGCTTGATACTTCTTGAAATATTAACTAGGGATGCCTTGGGAATCCCCAACCTTGAGCTTTTGTTTCTCCTTAGTTCCTTTTATATCACGGTTTCCCTAAATCTTAAAAACTTCATCCACACAAAACTCAACAAGAACTCGTGAGATAAGTTAGTATAAATCAATGCAAAACCTTATCAGTCTCTACTATAGCAAATCACTAAAAATATCATTTAACATTTCATACGAAATGCCTCTGCATATTTAATACTCCTATCCTCAAATATAATCATTAAACGAGCAAACATATGCAAACATAACAACAATCTGTCTAACCAGAACAGTTTGTAAAGAATGCAAGAAAATTCATACTTCTATAACTCCAAAAATTCTTAAAAATTACCACACTGTATAAAATTTGTTGTTACTCACTGTGTAAAAATTTCAAGATTTTGTAATGTTCTAACTTTCCAGAAGAATTAAGACAATGATAGAAAACTTTCTATTTCCAAAACAACAACATATAGACTTGCAAAATAAGTATGGTAAAGGCTATACTTGACCTTTTTGTTGAACTAAAAGATGCAAAACATTATTCGAAATAACAGAAAGAAAATCCTAATAAAAGCAAATGATTCTCCAAGCAAAACTCGTATCATGTGACGAATAAAAATATAGCTCCAAGTGAGGTTACCGATAATATTGAAGAGAAAAGAGGGGATGCCTTCCGGGGCATCCCGAAGCTTAGTTCCTTGGGTATTCCTTGAATATTACCTTGGGGTGACCTGGGAATCCCAAAGCTTAGTGTATTTTCCACTCCTTATTCTCCTCATATCGATATCTCACTAAAAACTTGAAAATTTCAATCACACAAAATTAGCGGAACTTCGTGAGATGGGTTAGTATCATAAAGACAAATCATTCACTTTGGTACTGCCAAGATCAGATTCATAATTGTTCTCACACAATTCCTACTGTACCATATCATTTCTAAAATTTATATTGAGCAATATAAGCCATAGAAACTAGAAAACAAGCAAATTATGCATTGAAAACAAAATCTATCATAAACAGAACAGTCTGTAATGATCTGGACAACTACCATACTTTTGTTACTCCAAAAATTCTGAACAATTAGGATAATGTAGAAAATTTATATATCAATCATGTGTAAAACATGAAGAAATTTATCATGCTCCAGTGAATTTAACAATTCTGTTACTTGAAGCAAATGTTTCTGCTTTTGCACAGAATCAAGTTAACTATCATCCAGACTACCCCAAAGGCTTTACTTGGTACTTTATTGAAACAAAAGCTATAAAACATGATTAGTATAGTATCCTAATCATGTGAACACACAAAAACAGTAGGGGTAAATGTTGTATTATCTCCCAAGGAGCGCTCTTCTTTAATGCCTTTTTTAGGTAGGCATGATGATTTCAATGATGCTCACATAAAAGATAAGAATTGGATCACAAAGGGAGCATCATGAAGCATATGACTATCCCATTTAAGTCTAACCCACTTCCTATGCATAGGGATTTTGCGAGAAAACAATTTATGGGAGCAAGAATCAACTAGCATAGGAAGGCAAAACAAGCATAACTTCAAGATTTTCAACACATAGAGAGGAAACTTGATATTATTGAGATATATAAAAGCATATGTTCCTCTCTCATAGTAATTTTCAGTACCATCATGAATGAATTCAACAATATAACTATCACATAAAGCATTCTTTTCATGATTCATAAGCATAGAAATTTTACTACTCTTCACATAAGCAAAATTCTTCTTATTCATAGTAGTGGGAGGAGCAAATTCAACAAAATAACTATCATGAGATACTTTATTGACATAATCATATTGACCATTAAGATGATCATGATAAGTTTCATGGTCATCAGTATTCTTTATAGCATAAATGTCATCATAATAATCATCATAGATAGCAACTTTGTTGTCATATTCAATTAAAACCTCTTCGAAGATAGTGGAATCATTACTAAATAAAGTCATGACCTCTCCAAATCCACTTTTATCATTACAATAAGATTCAACACCCTCCAAAATAGTGGGATAATTATTATCTAAAGTTGACACTCTTCCAAACCCACTTTCATCATTATAATCATCATAAATAGGAGGCATGCTTTGATCATAATAAATTTGCTCATCAAAACTTGGGTATTAGAAATATCATCTTTGTCAAACATAGCATCCCCAAGATTATGGCTTTGCATATCATTAGCATCATGGATATTCAAAGAATTCATAACCTAAAAACATTGCAATCATGCTCATCATTCAAAGATTTAGTGCCAAACATTTTATTGAATTCTTCTTCTAACAATTGAGCACAATTTTCCTTTCCATCATTTTCACGAAAGACATTAAAAAAATGAAGCATATGTGGCAACCTCAATTCCATTTTTTTGTAGTTCTATTTTATAAACCTAAACTAGTGATAAAACAAGAAACTAAAAGATTCAATTGCAAGATCTAAAGATATACCTTCAAGCACTCACCTCCCTGGCAATGGCGCCAGAAAAGAGCTTGATGTCTACTACGCAACCTTCTTCTTGTAGACTCGTGTTGGGCCTCCAAGCGTAGAGTTTTGTAGGATAGTAGAAAATTTACCTCAAGTGGATGACCTAAGATTTATCAATCCGTGGGAGGCGTAGGATGAAGATGGTCTCTCTCAAACAACCCTGCAACCAAATAACAAAGAGTCTCTTGTGTCCCCAGCACACCCAATACAATAGTAAATTGTATAGGTGCACTAGTTCAATGAAGAGATGGTGATACAAGTGTAATATGGATGGTACATATGGGTTTTGTAATCTGAAATATAAGAACATCATGGTAACTAGTAACAAAAGTGAGCAAAACAGTATTGCAATGCTTGAAAACAAGGCCTAGGGTTCATACTTTCACTAGTGCAAAGTCTCTCAACAATGATAACATAATTGAATCATATAACAATCCCTCAAAATGCAACAAAGAATTACTCCAAAGTTTCTATCGAAGAACGTAGGATGAAAATGTGCACCAACCCCTATGCATAGATTACCCCAATGTCACCTCGGGAATCCACGAGTTGAGTGCCAAAACATGCATCAAGTGAATCAATAGAACATCCCATTGTCACCACAGATATCCCATCACAAGACATACATCAAGTGTTCTCAAATCCAATGCTCAATCAAAAATAAAAAAACCTCAAAGCACAAGACTCAATTCATCACAAGAAGGTAGAGGGGCAGAAACACCATATGATCCAACTATTGTAATAAAGCTCGCGGTACATCAAGATCGTGCCAAATCTAGAACACGAGAGAGAGAGAGAGAGAGAGAGAGAGAGCGAGAGATCAAACACATAGCTACTGGTACATACCCTCAGCCCCGAGGGTGAACTACTCCCTCCTCATCATGGTGGTCGCCAGGATGATGAAGATGGCCTCCGGTGATGATTTCCCCCTCCGGCAGGGTGCTGGAACGGGCTATCGATTGGTTTTTCATGGCTATAAAGGCTTACGACGGTGGAACTTCCGATCTAGGGTTCTTTTTGAAGGTTTATATATTTATAAGAATTTTTGGCATCGGAAACAAGTCAAGGAGGTGACTGAGGGGCCCACAAGCCCTCAAGGCACGCCCTGTGAGGTAGGGCGCGCCCCCTGGCTTGTGGACTCATTGGGACTCTTCTGGTCTAGCTCTGGTGCTTCGAGGGTCTCTTTTGGTCCATAAAAATCACCGTAAATTTTAAGCCCATTCCGAGAACTTTTATTTCTACACAAAAAACGGCACCATGGTAGTTCTCCTGAAAACAACGTTAGTCCAGGTTAGTTCTAATAAAATCATACCAAAACCATATAAAACTGTTGTAAACATGGCATGAATACTTCATAAATTATAGATACTTTGGAGACATATCACGCACCCCTAGGGCTTGTGGCCACCCCGTAGGTCTTCTGGTCTCCTCCCGAAGTCTCCTGGGTGTCTTTTGGTCAAAGAAAAATCACCGTGAAAGTTCTATTTCGTTTGGACTCTGTTTGATACTCCTTTTCTGTAAAACTAAAAAACAAGGAAAAAAACAAAAACTGGCACTGCGCTCTAGGTTAATAGGTTAGTCCAAAAAATAATATAGAATAGCATATTAATGCATATAAAACATCCGAAACAGAAAATATAATAGCATGGAAAAATAAAAAATTATAGGTACGTTGGAGACGTATCAAGCATCCCCAAGCTTAATTCCTGCTTGTCCTTGAGTAGGTAAATCATAAAAACAGAATTTTTGATGTGGAATGCTACCTAACATATTTATCCATGTAATCTTCTTTATTGTGGCATGAATATTCAGATCCATAAGATTCAAAACAAAAATTCAATATTGACATAAAAACAATAATACTTCAAGCATACTAATAAAGCAATCATGTCTTCTCAAAATAACATGGCCAAAAAGAGTTATCCCTACAAAGTCATATAGTCTGTCTATGCTCCATCTTCATCACATAAAGTATGTTATCATGCACAACTCCCATGACAAGCCAAACAATTGTTTCATACTTTTACTGTTCTCAAACTTTTTCAACTTTCATGCAATACATGAGCATGAGATATGTAGAATAGAATATGTGGTTCTGGAGAAGACCAAAAGAAGGAGAAAGTCTCACATCAACTAGATAAATTAATGGGCTATGGAGATGCCCATCAATTCATATGGATGCAAGTGAGTAGGGATCGCCATGCAACGGATGCACTAGAGCTATAAGTGTATGAAAGCTCAAAATGAAAACTAAGTGGGTGTGCATCCAACTTGCTTGCTCACGAAGACCTAGGGCAATTTGAGGAAGCCCATCATTGCAATATACAAGCCAAGTTTTATAATGAAAAATTCCCACTAGTATATGAAACTGACAAAATAGGAGACTATCTATCATGAAGATAATGGTGCTACTTTGAAGCACAATTGTGGAGAAAGGATAGTAACATTGTCCCTTCTCTCTTTTCTCTAATTTTTTTGTTTGGGCTTCTTTGGCCTCTTTTCTTTTATTTGGGTATCTTTGGCCTCTTTTATTTTTATAAAGTCTGGAGACTCATTCCAACTTGTGAGGGAATCGTAGCTTCCATCATCCTTTCCTCACATGGGACAATGCTCTATTAATGATGATCATCACACTTTTATTTACTTACAACTCAAGAATTACAACTCGATACTAGAACAAAATATGACTCTATATGAATGCCTCCGGCGGTGTACCGGGATGTGCAATGATCTAGCGTAGCAAATGACGTAAAAACGGACAAGCCATAAAAACTCATGCTAGCTATCTTACGATCATGAAAAGCAATATGACAATGATAGTGCATGTCATAATAAATGGAACGATGGAAGTTGCATGGCAATATATCTCGGAATGGCTACGAAATGCCATAATAGGTAGGTATGGTGGCTGTTTTGAGGAAGGTTATATGGTGGGTTCATTACACCGGCGAAAGTTGTGCGGTACTAGAGAGGCTAGCAATGGTCGAAGGGTGAGAGTGCGTATAATCCATGGACTCAACATTAGTCATAAAGAACTCACATACTGTCATCAAAACAAATTACTACACGCATGCTCCTAGGGGGATAGATTTGTAGGAAAAGACTAACGCTCGTCCCCGACTGCCACTCATAAGGAAGACAATAAAAAAATCATGCTCTGACTTCATCACGTAACAGTTCACCATACGTGCATGCTACGAGAATCACAAAATTTAACACAAGTATTTCTACCAATCCACAATTACTCACTAGCATGACTCTAATATCACCTTCTTTATATCTCAAAACAATATGCAAGAAATCAAACTTCTCATAGTATTCAATGCTCTTTATATGAAAGTTTTTATTATATCTCTCTCAGATGTCCATCATATTAGGACTAAATTCATAACCTAAGCAAATTACCATGCTATTTAAAGACTCTCAAAATAATATAAGTGAAGCATGAGAGTTTAACAATTTCTATAAAATAAAGCCACCGCCGTGCTCTAAAAAGATATAAGTGAAGCACTAGAGCAAACTGCCTTGCTCAAAAGATATAGTGAAGCACCTAGAGTATTCAAATAAATCCACTATTAATGTGTGTCCTTCTCAAAAGGTGTGTACATGAAGGACGATTGTGGTAAACTAAAAATCAAAGACTCATACCATATAAGAGGCTCCAAGCAAAACACATATCATGTGGTAAATAAAAATATAGCCTCATGTAAATTTACCGATGAATTGAAGACAAAAGAGGGGATTCCATCCAGGGCCTCCCCAAGCTTAGATGATTGGTTGTCCTTGAATATTACCTTGGGGTGCCTTGGGCATCCCCAAGCTTAGGCTCTCACCACTCCTTATTCCATGGTCCATCAAATTTTTACCCAAAACTTGAAAACGTCAGAATACAAAACTCAACAGAACTCGTGAGATCCGTTAGTATAATAAAATAAATCACCACTTTAGGTACTGTTGTTAACTCATTCTTAATTTATATTGGTGTAATATCTAATGTATTCCAACATCTCCATGGTTCATATCACCCGATACTACCCATAGATTCATCAAAATAAGCAAACAACACATAGAAAACATAATCTGTCAAAAACAAAATAGCCTATAGCAATCTAAAAACTTCATATACTTTTGTAACTCCAAAAATTCCAAAAAATTAGGACAACCTAAGAAATTTGTATATAAATATTTTGTGAAAAATTCAGAATTTATCGCTCTTCTATGATTTTAAACAATTTTGTTACTGGACGCAAAAGTTTCTGTTTTTCAGCAAGATTAAATCAATTATCACCACATACCATCCCAAAGGTCTTACTTGGCTCAAATACCAATTAAAACACCAAAACACAATTACTACAGAAGTAATAATGTGTATTTATTAAAGAACAGTAGCAAAAACAAAAAAAAACAAAAAAAATTGCGTTGCCTCCCAACAAGCGCTATTGTTTAACGCCCCTAGCTAGGCATAAAACATAGATCTAGGTATTGTCATCTTTGGTATTAAATCCATAAGTAGCCCTCATAATAGATTCATATGGCAACTTGATTTTATTTCTTGGAAAGTGTTTAGTGCCCTTCCTTAACGGAAATTGAAATCTAATGTTTCCTTCTTTCATATCAATAATCGCACCAATCGTTCTAAGAAAAGGTCTACCAAGAATAATAGGACATGTAGGATTGCAATCTATATCAAGTACAATAAAATCTATAGGCACATAATTCCTATTTGCAACAATAAGAACATCATTAATCCTTCCCATGGCTTTCTTAATAGTAGAATCCACTAGATGCAAATTCGAAGAACAATCATCAAGTTTATGGAAACCTTGCACATCACATAAAGTTTTTGGAATAGTGGAAACACTAGCACCCAAATCACAGAAAGCATTGCAATCATAATATTTAATTTTAATATTAATCGTAGGTTCCCACTCATCATAAATCTTTCTAGGGATTGAAGCTTCCAACTCAAGTTTTTCTTCAAAAGATTTCATCATAGCATCAATGATATGTCTAGTAAAAGCTTTATTTTGATTATAAGCATCAGGCGAATTCAACATGGATTATAAGCATCAGGCGTTTTCAACATGGATTGCATCAAGGAAATACAATCTATCAAATAACAATTATAATAATTAAAATCCTTAAGATCCAAAAGAGTAAGTTCATCGCTACTTAAAGTTTTGACTTCTCTAATCCCACTTTTATCAATTTTTTCATTAAGATCTTTAAACTCCAAATTATTGGGACGCCTTCTAGCTAAAGTTGACTCATCTCCAGTACCATCTTTATCAAGATTTATATTAAAAAATAAAGATTCAATAGGAGTTACATCAAGCACTTAAAGATCTTCATCATTATTTTCAAGGGACTCCGGCTTAGCGGCCATTTTATTTACCAAAGTGGTTTGTTTATCAGAAATTTGGCCTACAAAATTTTCAATATAAGAAAATTGAGATTTAAGACCATATATTTCCTTCGTAACATCATCGAGCTCTTTATTAATATATTCCATCATAGTTTTTGTTCTTTAAGTTCGTTCCACAAGAAACTATTATGCTCAAATTGTAAAGACATGAAGCTTTTAGCATTGTTTTCAGTCTCTTCCAACTTCCTATAGCAAGGATCAAAGATTTTGGGTTGAGCCATAAGGGCAAACAAGCAATCTAACACTCAAGCAAACGAACGGACAAATGAAAGAAGGGCGAATAAAAAGGCAAATATTTTTTTATTTTTCTGAAAACGTTTTAGAAGTGAGGGAGAGGAAAACGAGAGGAAAATGGCAAATAATGTACTACAAGATATGAGAGTTTATATTGGGTACTTTGTAGGCTTGATGTAGAACCTCCCCGACAATGGTGCCAGAAATTCTTCTTGCCGCTTCTTGAGCTTGCGTTCATTTTTCCCTTGAAGAGGAAAGGGTGATGCAGCAAAGTAGAGATAATTATTTCCCTTAGTTAAGAACCAAGGTATCAATCCATTAGGAGGCACAAGAAAGTCCCCAATCCATGCACCCGCACAAACTAAGAAACATTTGCACACAACGTGAAAAAGGGGTTGTCAATCCCTTCACGGTCACGGACAAGGGTGTGATCTAATAGAGATAGGTATAAAAGATAAATAAAAAGGTAAACTAAAGTAAATATAAATAAAGTGCAGCAAGGTATTTTTGGGTTTTTTGGTTTATAAATCTGAAAATATATGATGGAAAATAGACCCGGGGGGCATAGGTTTCACTAGAGGCTTCTTTGTTGAAAGAAAGCATACGGTGGGTAAACAAAGTATTGTTGAGCAATTGATAGAAAAGCACAAAATTATGACAATATCCAAGGCAATGATCATGAATATAGGCATCACGTCCGTGTCAAGTAGACCAAAACGATTTTGCAACTACTACTATTACTCCACACATTGACCGCAATCCAGCATGCGTTTAGAGTATTAAGTTCATAAGAATTGAGTAATGGCTTAAGTAAGATGACATGATGTAGAGAGGTAAACTCAAGCAATATGACGAAAACCCCATCTTTTTACCCTTGATGGCAACAATACAATACATGCCTCGCTACCCCTACCATGTCACTGGCTGAGGACACCGCAAGATTGAACCCAAAACTAAAAACCTCTCCCATTGCAAGAAGAACCAATCTAGTTGGACAAACCAAACCGATAATTCAAAGAGAAATACAAAGATATTTGATCATGCATAAAATAGTTCAGAAAAGACTCAAATAATATTCGTAGATAATCTGATCATAAATCCACAATTCATCGGATCTCGACAAACACGCCGTAAAAGAATATTACATCAGATAGAACTCCAAGAACATCGAGGAGAACATGGTATATATTGAAGATCATAGAGAAAGAAGAAGCCATCTAGGTACTCGCTATGGACCCTTAGGTCCGTGGTAAACTACTCACACTTCATCGGAAGGGCAGCAAGATTGATGTAGAGGCCCTCTGTTATTGAAGCCCCCTCCGACAAGGTGCCGGAAAAGGCCCCAAGATGGGATCTCACGGGAACAGAGGCTTGCCGTGGCGGAAAATTATTTTTGTGGATGCCTTTGATGTTGGGAGAATATTTAGGTATTTATAGAGCAAAGATTAGGGTTGCAAGGTCTACGGGGGGCCCACAAGCCTGGGGGGCGCCCCCCTTGGGGCATGCCCCTAGGTCTTGTGGCTACCCCGTAGGTCTTATGGCCTCCTCTCCAAGTCTCTTGGGTGTCTTCTAGTCCAAGAAAAATCATGGCGAAAGTTTTATTCCATTTGGACTCCGTTTGATATTCCTTTTCTGTAAAACTCAAAACAAGGGAAAAAGAAACTGACACTAGGCTCTAGTTTATTAACTTAGTCCCAAAAATAATATAAAATAACATATCAATGCATATAAAACATCCAAAACAGGTAATATAATAGCATGGAACAATGATGATTATAGATACGTTGGAGACGTATCCAAAACAAGGAGCAAAAATTGATGAAATCATAAATGAAGATTGTAATAATAAATATTCCCATGCTAAAGCTAATGGGAGACATAGGAAGAATAAAATTTCTAGTTTGGATCAGGATGAGGGGGAAGTTAAAGGGGAGAAATAATTGATTGAGTATATTACTGGTTAGCAACATGACATAAAGTTTTTCCCCCAAATCCTACACTAGTACCTTCATATTTGCTGCCTCCACCCTTGCAATTCAAGGTCTAAATTTACTTTAAATTTTTGGACATGTTCTACGTTTCTACATGACCAAGAACCTCAGCCAATTGAGCGATGTTTGAAAAAAAAACTTTGAATCGTGTTACTATGTATGTGATCACTAGAATATGTGGTTATAAATTTAATGTGTTACACACTAATTATGAGATATGTTCATAGCTCGCCGACGTTTGTTCGCCAAGCAACACATATTTTTATGATTCTGAAAACACGTTAGCAGCGTGCTGCAAATTGATGTGCCGCTATGTGTATGTACATTACCAGCGTTCATTGCCCACAAACATTGTTGGTTGTTCGCAGGGGCGGAACCAGGATTTGAACATATGGGGGCAAAGAAGACAATGAAATACACATAGCAGAAAAATATTTCAGGCCTTAGATATTATAGCGATATCAACATGTAACTAAATACATTTTACAGTAAAAAATGATCTTTCTACTAGTTTGAATGTAGATCTATGTATCCAGCGGGCTAATCGAAAAAACTAATAATCTCATCGACATTGAACTTTGTAGTTATTTCCTCCCAAATGTATACAACCATGTAATGTCAAAGAAAACCGTTACCCTTTTCATTTCAAAGATGTAAAAAATTGTTACCTATTTTATTTGGAAGATGCATCATGATAAATTTAATTGCTGAAAATGCATCGTGTTTGCAGTTGATACTGGGAGTGATGAACAATTGTAATAATCTATTAACTATTTTGTAGGTTGCCGTGTGACATCTATTTCCCCATAGAGTGAGAGTATGTAGCAATTGGCTTCAGAAAATTACTTGTCTGTGGTGTCTTCCTGTTCATGGCTTATGCAATTCTAATATATATCAGTGTAAAGAAAATATGTAATTTGTAACTACTAAGAATTCATGTAATAATGAATTGATTAATTGAGATTGGTGGGAGAGGGGGCGAACCCAAAGTTGGTTGCTGTGGTGATGCAAGCTAGTTTTGTCGTGTTCCTGGTAGGCTGAATGCTGCTAGTTTATTACCCTCTTGTGGCATCTATGTTTGTTAAACACTGTTGATGTTTCGAGACAGAATAGGTCCCTTGGTGTACAACACTAGCAACGTTTATATAGTCTGAATGCTGCTAGTTCTGTAACAGTAGAAGCGTCCATTATTTTTCTGGATGCTAGCTGCTGGTAGTTAGTCGAGTTAGCAGCTGTGTTTCTTTCTCATCAAACGCTGCTACTAGCAAAATCCTATAAAAATTTCCCTACTAGTGTATATACCAATATAAAATATTTTTAGTGTGTATGGTTTAGAAATATCTACCATGTTATTCAATAATATTAAAAGATATATAAACACACACATAGATATACAAATACTCCCTCCGAAAACTAAAATATCTTATATTAGTTTACAGAAGTTGTATATATGTACACATTATATAGTTTATGTAATATTAGAAAATTAATATAAAGAAATTTTAACAAGAAAGAGATTTGTTTTGGTAAATCATACAATTTAAATTTTGTAGAATCAATATTTTCAATGTATACATTACAATTGTATAACAATGAATAATATATCTATTATTTGGAAACATTGTTATGTGAATGAGTAATAGAAAAATTATATTAATTGAAATTGTCATACGGTACACTTAGTTTAAAATAAATATAAAAGTTTAGTATGAAAGACAATATTTTTGTATCGCCCCTAGCCTCAAAATCTAGACCGGCTATGTGTTCTTTGCTTTCCGTGCTTGCTTCGCGTTGCCTCCTTCAGTCAGTGTAGTCTACCAGACGTGTCGGCTTCAGTTACTCAACCTCCACATGTTTGCCATAGATGGTGTTATCTCTTTAGGGATCACAATCCACCAGTTGATCACCAGGTGTCCTAACCTCAAGCGCATCTTCATAAGGGCACTTTGGGATTTCAGACCCTTATCATGGTGTCCCATTCCCTAAGAACACTTGTTCTTATTTTTTGTACAAAAATTGAGATTGATTTGGACTAACTCGTATCTTTTGCCATGCATGTTTAGGGCATGTGTATTTGTAATAGGATCCTTGTGGTGCCTTTAGTTAAGATGATATTGAGTTGCAACCTTGACATAGACATGACTTTACTGCTGAAGCTGCTGAAATCCTTCCCATCCGTCAAGAAGCTCTACATAAAGGTAAACTAGTGGCCTCACATGCGCAATTTCATACCGAAATTGGCACATGTAGGGTTACTTCTTGGTCACCAATTTGATAAAATATTGATAACAGCAAATTAGCTTTGTATGCGATGGCGAAGATGTCACGTTATAAACTTTATTCAGCTATGACTTGAGCAAATAGCCATGTGAATCATGTTACATTAACCAAATTTCTTGATGCTCTTTCTTGTGTATTAGTACCTTGTTTGGTGTTAATTTTATTACATAAGTTTGCTACTATCCTGTCTACTAGAACTAATGTTAGAGAAGAACATTATGCTATCATTTTGGCTTCTATGACAATCTAAGTTCTAGTGTGATTATGTTCTTTGATCTACTATGTCAGTATCATATTCTATGTTGTATGAACTGTGGAGTACATCTTATGATCTCTATTATCCACCCTCATTGTTTGTTTGGGGACATGATACATCTCCATCATATCTATATTTTTTGATTGTTTCATGTCAATATTCTACAACTTCCATATACTTTTGGCAATATTTTATATTATTTTTGGGACTACCATATTGATCTAGTGCCCAGTGTCAGCTCATGTTTATTGCATGTTTTTTGTTTCACAGAATACCCATATCAAACGAATTCCAAACACAACAAAAATTTACGGAGATTTTTTTTGGAATATATGTGTTTTTTGGGAAGAAGAATTAGCGTGAGAGTCGGTCCACATGCCCTAGAAGCTCATAGGGTGCGGCCTAGGGGGGTAGGCGTGCCCCTAGGGCTTGTGACCACCTCGTAAGGCAGTTGGTTCCCTTTTTTCGCCACAAGAAAGATAATATCATGAAGAATATTCCCTCAAAATTTCAGCCCGATCGGAGTTACGGATCTCTAGAAATTTAAGAAACGGTGAAAGGCTAGAAAACGGGAACGCGGAACAGAAGAGAATAGAGAGAGAGAGATAGAGAGAGAGAGAGAGAGAGAGAGAGAGAGAGAGAGAGAGATCCAATCTCGGAACGACTCTTGCCCCTCCGCCGCCATGGCGGCCATGGACCAGAGGGGTAACTCTCCTCCCATCTAGGGGGGCAAGGAAGTATAAGAATAAGGAGGAGGAGGGGGGCTCTCTCCCCCTCTCTCCCAATGGCGCTGGAACACCGCCGGGGCAACCATCGTGACAATGATCTACACTAACAACTTCGCCACCGTCATCACCAACTCTCTCCCCCCCTCTATGCAGCGGTGTAACACATCTTCTCCCCATTGTAATCTCTACTTAAACATGGTTCTTTATATTATTATCCAATGATGTATGGCCATCCTATGATGTTTGAGTAGATTTGAATTGTCCTATGGGTTAATTGATGATCGTGATTGATTTGATTTGTATGTTTTATTTTGGTGTTGTCCTATGGGCCCTCCTTGTCGTGCAAGCGTGTGGGACTCCTGTTGTAGGGTGTTGCAATATGTTCATGATTCGCTTATAGTGGGTGGCGTGAGTGACTGAAACACATACCCGAGTAAGGGAATTGTTGCGCATGGGAGTAAAGAAGACTTGATACTTAATGCTATGGTTAGGTTTTACCTTAATGATCTTTGATAGTTGCGTATGCTTGCTAGAGTGCCAGTAATAAGTTCATATAATCGAAGTACGGAAAGTATGTTAGTTCATGCATCTCCCTCATATAAAATTGCAATAATGATTGCCGGTCTAGTTATCGATTGCCTAGGGACAAATCTTTCTCCTGTGTTACAAAAGATTTCTACTAAACAATTAAATTTTTTATCTTGCAAATTACTCGTGGTTTTATTCTTGCTAAGTACTTCTAGTTTTATCCTTCCAAACTTATCCCTACACCTACAAAATAGTGTCATACTTGTTCTAGGTAAAGCGAACATTATGTGTGTTTAGAGTTGTATCGGTGGTCAATAGGACTTGAAGGAAATATAAATCACCCCTTTAGCTCCTCGTTGGGTTTGACACTCTTATTTATCGAAAAAGCTACAATTGATCCCCTATACTTGTGGGTTATCAGGACACTAGGTTAGTATCATATTTTTATCCTATTTTATGTTTTATCAAACTTTACTCAACTATGACTTGACCAAACAGGCATGTAAATCATGTTTCGGCCTGCAAAAGAGTATATTTGAATTACTTTGCACTTAGAATGCATCAAATATAAGTAGATTGAGCATGAAATCACTGAAATCAAGATGTACGAGAGCTGATTTATCCTATTTATGACCACCTCTGGGCACGGCTTGTTGATGTCTACTACGCAACTTTATTCTTGTAGACACGTGTTGGGCCTCCAAGCGCAGAGTTTTGTAGGACAGTAGCAATTTTCCCTCAAGTGGATGACCTAAGGTTTATCAATCCATGAGAGGTGTAGGATGAAGATGGTCTCTCTCAAAAGACCCTGCAACCAAATACAAGAAATCTCTTGTGTCCCTGATACGTCTCCGTCGTAGGCTTGCTGGACAGTGATGGGTTGGATGAGATTTACCATGTAATCGAGTTAGTTTTGTTAGGGTTTGATCCCTAGTATCCACTATGTTCTGAGATTGATGTTGCTATGAGTTTGCTATGCTCAATGCTTGTCACTATGGCCCCACTGCCATGATTTCAGATCTGAACCTATTATGTTTTCATGAATATATGTGAGTTCTTGATCCTATCTTGTAAGTCGATAGTCACCTATTATGTGTTATGATTCGTTAACCCCGACGTGACAATAATCAGGATACTTACCGGTGATGGCCGTAGTTTGAGGAGTTCATGTATTCACTAAGTGTTAATGCTTTGGTCCGGTTCTCTATTAAAAGGAGGCCTTAATATCCCTTAGTTTCCATTAGGACCCCGCTGCCATGGGGAGGGTAGGACAAAAGATGTCATGCAAGTTCTTTTCCATAAGCACGTATGACTATATTCTGAATACATGCCTACATTACATTGATGAACTAGAGCTAGTTCCGTGTCACCCTATGTTATAACTATTACATGAGGAATCACATCTGACATAATTATCCATCACCCATCCAATGCCTCCGAGCTTTTCACATACTGTGCTTTGCTTAGTTACTTTACCGTTGCCACTGTTACCATTACTAGAAAACTGCTACTATTACTTTTGCTATCGTTATTGTTACTTCCATACTATTTTGCTACTAAATACTTTGCTGCAGATACTAAGTTATCCAGGTGTGGTTGAATTGACAACTCAACTGCTAATACTTGAGAATATTCTTTGGCTCCCCTTGTGTTGAATCAATAAATTTGGGATAAATACTCTATCCTCAAAAACTGTTGCGATCCCCTATACTTGTGGGTTATCAAGACTATTTTCTGGCGCCGTTGCCGGGGAGCATAGCTCTATTCTTTGAGTCACTTGGGATTTATATCTGCTGATCACTATTTAGAACTTGAAAGATCAAAGAACTAAAATTTATCCCTCAACTCCGAGGGGAGGTAAGGAACTGCCATCTAGCTCTACACTTAAACCTGCTTCTGCTATTAATTCTGATATGTCACATGTTATTGATGATGCCACTTCTGCTATGCATGATACCTGTGATGAAACTACTTCTATGCTTGATATTGTTGTGCCATTAGGTGAATTTCTTGATGAACAACTTGCTAGGGCTAGGGAGAATGAAATTATTGAAACTGATAATATTGATAATAGTGATGATGAAGGTTCTCCCCCTAGATATGAATTGTTTGTTGTTCCCGAGGGTTATGTTATGGATGAAGAAACTGCTAGAGATTTTGTTGCTTGCAACAATAGATCAGATCTTAAAAAATTATTAGCTAAGCTGAAGCAAAAGACTCTGAATGCTAGAATGAAACATGACCCTGCTTTTGCTACTTCACCTATCTTTGTTACTGATAAGGATTATGAATTCTCTGTTGATCCTGAGATAATTACTTTGGTTGAATCTGATCCTTTTTATGGCACTGAATCTGAAACTGTAGTGGCACATCTTACTAAGTTAAATGATATAGCCACCCTGTTTATTAATAATGAGAAATCTCTCTATTATTATATCCTAAAAATATTTCCTTTCTCATTAAAGGGTGATGCTAAGACATGGTTTAATTCTCTCGATCCTGGTTGTGTGCGTAGTCCCCAGGATATGATTTACTACTTCTCTGCTAAATATTTCCATGCTCATAAGAAACAAGCTGCCTTAAGGGAAATATATAATTTTGTGCAAATCGAAGAAGAGAGTCTCCCACAAGCTTGGGGGAGGCTTCTCCGATTACTTAATGCTTTGCCTGATCATCCTCTTAAGAAAAATGAAATACTTGATATCTTCTATAATGGACTAACCGATGCTTCCAAGGACCACCTCGATAGTTGTGATGGTTGTGTTTTCAGGGAAAGGATAGTTGACCAAGCTGAATTGCTATTGAATAATATTTTGGCAAATGAAAATAATTGGGCATCACCGGAACCAATTCCTAAGCCAACTCCGAAGAAAAGAGGTGTTCTATTTCTCAGTCCTGAAGATATGCAAGAGGCAAAGAAATCTATGAAAGAGAAAGGTATTAAAGCTGAAGATGTTAAAAATGTACCTCCTGTCGAAGAAATTCATGGCCTCAATATACCACCTAAAGAAATACAAGGTCTTGATAACCCAACACAAGTAGTGAAGGTAAACTCTCTTTATAGGTATGATAAAGTTGAAATCTCGTCTACTAAGTTTGCTAGCCAATGCTTAGATGAATTTGATGATTTTATGGATAAACAAGCAAATTTCAACGATTATGTTAGTAGACAATTGAAAAATAATTCTTATATGATTGGACGCTTGAGTGATTATATGTCTAAAGTTAAGAGTGAACTTAAACTCACTAGTAAACATGTTTCTATGGTCACTACTCAAGCAGAACAAGTACTTAAGGCTCAGAAGGAATTGCTTGATGAACTAAATAATAAACATGACTTTGTTGTTAGAGTGGCTACTAGAACTGGTAAAATGACTCAGGAACCTTTGTATCCTGAAGGCCACCCTAAGAGAATTGAACAAGATTCTCAGAGAAATAACTTAGATTCTCCTAGTCCTTCTAAAAAGAAGAAAAAGAAAAATGATAGGACTTTGCATGCTTTTAGTGAACCTATTGCAAAAACACCTGAGAATCCTAATGATATTTCTATCTCTGATGCTGAAACACAATCTGGAGATGAACATGAACCTAGTGATAATGCTAATAATGATGTTCATGTAGATGCTCAACCTAGCAATAACAACGATATAGAAATTGAACCTGCTGTTGATCTTGATAACCCATAATCAAGAAATTAACATTATGATAAGAGAGACTTTGTTGCTAGGAAGCATGGTAGGGAAAGAGAACCATGGGTTCAGAAACCCATGCGTTTTCCTGCTAAGCCATCCAAGAAAAAGGATGATGAGGATTTTGAGAACTTTGCTGAAATGATTAGACCTTTTTTTTACATATGCGCTTAACCGATATGCTTAAGACGGACCCTTATGCTAAATACATGAAAGATATCATTACAAATAAAAGAAAAATACCTAAAGCCGAAATCTCCACCATTCTATCCAACTGTACCTTTAAGGGTGGAATACCAAAGAAACTTGGTGATCCCGAAGTACCCACTATACCATGCTCCATCAAAAGAAATTATGTTAAAACTGCTTTATGTGATCTAGGAGCGGGTGTCAGTGTTATGCCTATTTCCTTATACCGTAGACTTGAATTAAGTGAGTTGACACCTGAGGGAGTCCTGGATTAGGGGGTATTCGGACAGCCGGACTATATACTTTGGCCGGACTATTGGAGTATGAAGACACAAGATTGAAGACTTCGTCCCGTGTCCGGATGGGACTCTCCTTTGCGTGGAAGGCAAGCTTGGCAATTCAGATGTGTAGGTCTCCTTCTCTGTAACCGACTTTGTGTAACCCTAGCCCCCTCCGGTGTCTATATAAACCGAAGGGTTTAGTCCGTAGGATAGGAACAATCATAATCATAATCATAGGCTAGCTTCTAGGGTTTAGCCTCTACGATCTCGTGGTAGATCAACTCTTGTAATACTCATATCATCAAGATCAATCAAGCAGGAAGTAGGGTATTACCTCCATCGAGAGGGCCCGAACCTGGGTAAACATAGTGTCCCCAGCCTCCTGTTACCATTAGCCTTAGACGCACAGTTTGGGACCCCCTATCTGAGATCCGTCGGTTTTGACACCAACATTGGTGCTTTCATTGAGAGTTCCACTGTGTCGTCGCTATAAGGCTCGATGGCTTCTCCAATCATCAGCAATGATGCGATCCAGGGTGAGACTTTTCTCTCCGGACAGATCTTCGTATTCGGCAGCTTCGCACTGCGGGCCAACTCGCTTGGCCATCTGGAGCAGATCGACAGCTACGCTCCTGGACATCAGGTCAGGTTCGAAAATTTGTACTACACGGCCGACATCCGCTGGGACTTGATCTTCGCCGGATTCGGGCCTGTGTCAGGAGCGCCGAACAACCACGATGGGCCTGACTTAGATCTGCCCTCGGACGGTATTCGGACTATCGCACCTGCAGCTGCCCCGACCTTGAATCTGGAGCAGATCGTGCCATCTGAGGACGGGTGGATGGACCCCGCCACGGAGGCCGCACACTCGTCGGCGTTGGAGCCGAACACAGACTCCACCACTAAGGAGATCTGTGTCACCGGACCTTCGGACTTGTCTCCGGTCTTAGGTTCCGGACCGCGTGCATCCGTGCCTATCGAATCTGATTGGGCACCGATCATGGAGTTTACCTCCGCGGATATCTTTCAGCACTCACCCTTGGGTGACGTGCTTAATTCATTGAGGTCTCTCTCTGTATCAGGAGACTCTTGGCCGAGCTATGCCCGGCTCGAGTGGGAAGCGGACGACGAAGAAATTCGTTACCCACCCACCACCCACTTAATAGCCACTGTCGATGACTTAACCGACGTGCTCAACTTCGACTCCGAAGACATCGACGGTATGGACGACGATGTAGGAGAAGAAAAGGAACCACCGCCCATCGAGCGCTGGACAACCACCTCATCATATGATATATATATGGTGGATACCCCCAAAGAAAACAATGGCGATGATGCAACAGAGGATAATCCCTCAGGGAAGCAGTCAAAGCATGGGCGTCATCGGCACCGCTCTGAGCCCCGCCACAGCAATGCCGGCACAGGAGACGATGGTAATCCAGATGGTGCCGATGACGAATATAACCCCGACCAGCCTAACTTTGAGTAGGCCGAGCAGGAGGACGGGCAAGCTAGCCCAGATGAACTGGCAACAGACGGAGACTTGGAGGACGACTATTATATGCCTCTCTCCGAAGACGAGGTGAGCCTCGGCGATGATGAATTTGTCGTTCCTGAGGATCCCGTCGAGCAGGAGTGCTTCAAGCGCCGGATTATAGCCACTGCAAAAAGCCTGAAGAAGAAACAGCAGCAGCTCCAAGCTGATCAAGATCTGCTAACAGACAGATGGATCGAGGTCCTGGCAGCCGAGGAATACGGACTCGAGCACCCAACCAAAAGTTACCCGAAGCGCAGGTTACTACCTCAACTTGAAGAAGAGGCGCTAGAGCCTACAATACCAGCGCAGGACAAGGCGGACCAGCCACCTCGTGGCCGAGACAAAGCGGCGTATCAGCCCGAACAACCGCCTGCACCCCGCCGCACATCAAACAAAAATGCTAACGCCCGGGGCAATACGCAGGACCTGCGAGACATATTGGAAAACAAAGCAGGACAGTAAAGATCGATCTACGGACCACGGGGGCACACCACAATGTGTGATGATGACCGTCATGCCGGATACACTAGCAACAAGTCCGACCGGGCCGAACAAAACAGACTAGACTCATACAAACTACGTCGTGACATAGCCCGTCATAGAGGCGCCGCCCCCTCTGCTTCACTGATGAAGTAATGGATCACGAATTCCAAGAAGGGTTTAAGCCCGTAAACATCGAATCATACGATGGCACAACAGATCATGCGGTATGGATTGAAGATTTCCTTCTCCACATTCACATGGCCCGGGGTGATGATCTACACGCCATCAAGTATCTTCCCCATAAGCTCAAAGGACCGGCTCGACATTGGCTGAATAGCCTGCCGGCGAACTCCATTGGCAGTTGGGAAAACCTGGAGGATGCATTCCTTGACAACTTCCAGGCCACTTACATGCGACCACCAGACGCTGATGACTTAAGTCACATAACCCAAGAGCCCGGAGAGTCAGCCAGGAAATTCTGGACTCGGTTCCTAACTAAAAAGAACCAAATCGTCGATTGTCCGGATGCCGAAGCCCTAGCGGCCTTTAAGCATAACATCCGCGACGAGTGGCTCGCCCGACACCTCGGCCAAGAAAAGCCAAAGTCCATGGCAGCCCTCACGACACTCATGACCCACTTTTGCGCGGGCAAGGACAGTTGGCTGGCTCGTAGTAGCATCACGCCAAGAAACTCCGGCACTTCAGATATCCGCGACAGCGAGGGCAAGCCACGGCGCAATAGACATAAGCGTTGGAACAATGGCGACAACACCGAAGACATGGCAGTCAATGCCGGATTCAGCGGCTCCAAGTCCGGTCAGTGGAAAAAAGCCATTTAAAAGAAACAATCCGGGATCGTCTAGTATGGACCGCATACTCGACCGCTCGTGTCAAATTCACGGCACCCTTGATAAACCATCCAACCACACTAACAGAGAATGTTGCGTGTTCGAGTAGGCCGGCGAGTTAAATGCAAAAAACAAGGACAAGGGGCTGCATAGCAAGGACGACGAGGAGCCCCGGCGGCCGAACACATGTGGATAGAAGAAATTTCCTCCCCAAGTGAAAACAGTAAACATGATCTATGCCACCCACATTCCCAAGCGGGAACAGAAGCGTGCACTAAGGGACGTCTATGCAATGGAGCCAGTCGCCCCAAAGTTCAACCCATGGTCATCCTGCCCGATCACCTTTGACCGCAAGGACCATCCTACCAGTATCCGACATGGCAGTTCAGCCGCATTGGTCCTCGACCCAATTATTGACGGATTCCACCTCACGTGAGTCCTCATGGACGGTGGCAGCAGCCTGAACCTGCTTTATCAGGGCACAGTGTGCAAAATGGGCATCGATCCTTCAAGGATAAAACCCACCAAAACCACCTTTAAAGGTGTAATCCCAGGTGTAGAGGCCTGTTGTACGGGCTCAACAACACTGGAGGTGGTCTTCGGATCTCCGGACAACTTCCGAAGCGAGGAGTTAATCTTCGATATCGTCCCCTTCCGTAGTGGCTATCATGCACTACTAGGACAAACCGCATTTGTTCAATTCAATGCGGTACCACACTACGCATACCTCAAGCTCAAGATGCCAGGACCTCGCGGGGTTATAACAGTCAATGAAAGCACAGACCGCTCTCTCCAAACGGAGGAGCACACTGTGGCCCTCGTAGCAGAAGTACAAAGCAGCCTTCTTCGGCAGACCGCCAACTCGGCGATAAAAACCCCGGACATCGTCAAGCAAGTTTGGAGTACTCTGCAACAGGATCGTCCGGCACGCCAAGAGCTCGACTAGCAATTCGGCCTCCGTCCTAGTCCCAGTCAAGCGGCGAACTTTGTGCCGCACGTACATAATTACGCACTCGAAATACCATGGGCATAGGCGGAGGCACGACCGCGATGCGGTCCACAGTGCGGCTCAACTGTCACGAGACCCGCATACCTTTATCATATTTTTTCTTTTTAGGACCCTGCTTTTGGGAAGCCCCCTCAGAGAACCGGATTATCGGACTCATCATGGGAAGGAAAAACCAAGGAGGCAGAAGGCTTTGCGTACAAGGGAATGCCCAGGTGGTCTCTGTTAACGATCGTTATACCAGTTTTACATACCCACACGCAGCCTGCCCTTGGATAGGACATATCAAATAGTCCTATTTTTGCTTATTGCATTACTTGTATATATACGCTTTGACGTATTATTTAAATAACAATGGGAAACAATATACAGCATCATCTTATTATTATTATTATATCTTTCCTTGACTGCTTATTTAATTCAAATTGCACCCGTACACGTTGGTATGTTCAGCGCGCTAGGGGCTTCATTGTACCCCATAACATGGCAAGAAAAGTCCGACCACTTTCGACAGTGCATCACCCCGAACTTATAGCATTATATGCATCAGCTCCAAATCATGTCTTGGGTCAATAGTTGGGTTTGCCCGGCTCCCTTGTTCTGGTAACTTAAGTTCTGCTATATAGGCTAAGGTAGCGCAGGGAGAACTACTGCGATTGTGTCCCGGTTCTTCCGGACGAGCACCTCAGTAGAGAAAGCCGAAAAGTGGCTGTCATGATGCGGCGAGAGCTGGTCGCTGTTCGAGAGGTCTTAAATCCTTAAAGATTTTTTCCGCTTCAGGCGAGGAATCGACCTTGTCCGATTTAGGCGTGTATAGTGCCCCAAGTTCGGCCTTCCGAATACTAGGGGCTTCGCCAAAATTTAAAATTGTAGACTTCTATGGCTAACTGAGAGTGATAAAGCAGCATAGTCCGATTGCCTTCTTCGCTGCGCTAAACACCTCCTTCAAGGACCAAAAATTTGGATAAAGAGTGTTTGGGTTTACCACGAACACCCCAGTACTAGTTACATTGGGGCGAAAGCCGACGAATGGCCAACTTTCAGAATTTTATAAACGATCGCACAGAAGGTACTATTTTAAATCAAAAAGCGTTATATAGCACACACGAACTCGTTTTCATATTACAGGATGACATGAGTACATTCATTCAAATATTGCATCCTTGGCACATTCCTCCGCCACAAGGCGGGCGCCTTTCATAACACCATCATAGTACTTCTCGGGGTGGCGATGCGCCTTGCCCTCCGGAGGTCCCTCCATCACCAGCTTCTCTACATCCATTTCACCCAATGCACTTTCGCGCGGGCGAAGGCTCGGCGGGCACCTTCAATACAGACGGACCACTTAACAACTTCTAGCCGCGGACATGCATTAACCATTCTCTTTATCAGGCCGAAGTAGCTGTTGGGCAGGGGCTCGCCAGGCCACAGCCGGACTATAAAGTCCTTCATGGCCAGTTCGAGACGCCTTGTGGAGTTCGCCCAATTGTTTCAGTTGGTCAGCCAAGGGCATCGGATGTTCGGCCTCAGCATACTGGGAAGAGAACAACTTCTCCGTTGAGCTCCCTTCTTCGGCACGGTAGAACTCTGTGGCATCCGATATGCTGCGTGGCAGATCTGCGAATGCCCCTGGAGAGCTTCGAAATTCGGGTAAGTAAAAGCAAAGTCTCCTTCACATGCTTGCTTTTCATATTGAATGCCTTACCCGCCGCTATCTTCTTGGCCGTCTGAATATCCTAGAGGGCCTTTTGGGCCTCGGCCTTGGCATCTTGCACGCTCTAGAGGGCCTTCACAAGCTCGAGCTCTTGCATCTTGAAGTCACGCTCCAAGGACTCGAATTTTTTGCCGAAAACCTGGAGCTCTTGCTGTACCTCATTAACCCAAGCCTCCTGTTTCCCATGCTCGGTGCGCCCCTTGGCCGCCTTGTCTTCGGCCTCGGACAACGCTTTCTTCAGGGCCGCCACTTTGGTCATGGCCCCTATTAAAATTCATGATGCTTCTGTTAGCATCCAATATTTTTTCCTTTATATGACATACGGACGGGGTATCACTTACCTTTGTTCTCCTTGAGCTGCCTCTTCACGAGGCCGAGCTCTTCTTCGGCCCTCCCCAGGTCCCGCTTCTATCCGGCAACCTCCGCAGTGCGGGCGGTAGCGGCCAGCAGCGACGCCTGCTTATTCACATAGAAATTTTCTGTTAGACTCCTGCAGATAATAATTGACCCTCTGTTTGGCTTTTCTTTCCGAACACCAAACAGAGTATCAGGGGATACTGTCTATAAGGTGATATTTTCTTACACTTTTGTTACTTACCTCAAAGCCTGTTAGGAGGCTGGCGCAGGCTTCGGTCAATCTGCTTTTGGCGGACCGAACCTTCTCAATCACGGTACTCATAAGAGTACGGTGCTCTTCGTTGATGGAAGCGCCGCGAAGCACTTCCAGCATATTGTCCGATGCCTCTGGCTGGACAGTGGTCATCGACACAAACGGATCGCCCCCCTTGGCGAGGGGATGCCTACTTGAATCCAGAACCATTGGAGGTTCCGGCATAGTGTCTGGTTGGGGTCAGACTTGTTGCGGCCCCCATCAGCAGGATCCATGGGGATCTTTTCCCCCATGTGCCCGACGTCTGGGATTTCGTCTTGGGGCATCTCTAGTACCGTTGCCCCCTGCTCCGGTATCCTCTGGGACAACACCTCGGTGTCGTCCGCGGGCCGTGGGGAGGTGGCTGTCGGGAGTGAATAACTATTCATCTCCGATTCACTCAAGGACCCATCCAAAGAGGATACCTCGAGGTGGGCCTTGGCCGGACTGCAAATGCGTGCTCGGCATTATAACAAGCGATAAAGCAAAACATACCGGAAGTATCAGTGTCCGGATACTTACGACTTCGCTCGGGGCTTGTTCCTGGGCAACCACTCCTCGTCGTTGTAGGCAGCTGTTGTGGATTGGTCTGGAGGGAGGGTCCTTCCCTTCTTGGACCCTTCGGCCTCCCCATATGGGGCGGCCTTCCTTTTCTTCTCCTCCCTGGGAGGAACTTCCTCTTCCTCCTCCTCGTCTTCATTGGAGGAGTGCGCCTCGGCGTCTTCGGACGATGCGTCTGATGTAGCCTTGCGCCAGAGACCTTTCTTGGTCCCCGTAGCCTTCTTCTTGGCCTTCTTCTCCGGCACCTTGTAAGGCGCCGGAACCAGCATCTCCGTCAGGAGCGCGGTTGCTGGATCTTCAGGGAGCGGAGCTGGACAGTCGATCTGCTTCACCGTCGCCACATAGTCCTGTTTGGTTGGCGTGGTGGCTTAAAATACTCCCACAAATGTACTGGGAAAGGCACATCTTGTGATATCTAGAGAGCTTACCGGATTGGCGGGGCGCTTCGTGCTGAGTCTGTGGTCCTCGGAAGTGGGAGGAGGCACTTTGGCGGCTTTGAACAGCACCTTCCAGACGTCTTTCTGCGTCGTGTTGAAGAGCTCTCGCAGCATCGGGTGTTCGGTTGAATCAAACTCCCACATATTGAACGCCCGTCTTTGCCACAGGAGGATCTGGCGGAAGAGCGTGACCTGGACCACGTTGACAAGCTTGATCTTCTTGTCTATCATGTTTTTGATGCAGTTCTGGAGTCCGGTCAGCTCTGCAGGTACACCCCAGGCCAAGCCCTTCTTTTCCCAGGAGGTGAGCCGCATGGGGATGCCGGATCGAAATTCAGGGGCGCGCCGCCCAGTTGGCGTTGCGCGGCTCGGTGATGTAGAACCACCCCGATTGCCACCCCTTCACGGTCTCCACGTAGGAGCCTTCAAGCCAGGTAACGTTGGGCATCTTGCCCACCATGGCGCCTCCGCACTCCGCTTGCTAGCCACCCACTATCTTTGGCTTCACGTTGAAGATCTTTAGCCATAGGCCAAAGTGGGGCTTGATGCGGTGGAAGGCCTCGCACACGACGATAAACACTGAGATGTTGAGGATGAAATTTGGGGTCAGGTCATGTAAATCTAACCCATAGTAAAACATGAGCCCGCGGACAAATGGGTGAAATGGAAAACCAGTCCGTGGATGAAAAGAGAGAGGAACACTACTCTTTCCCAAGGTTTTGGAGTGGGGATGAGCTGCCCCTCCGCCGGAAGCCTGTGCGTGATGTTTGCGGCCAGGTATCCGCCTCCCGAAGCTTCATAATGTCCTCCTCCGTAACGGAGGAGGCCATCCACTTGCCTCCCGCTCCAGACATGTCGTGAATGGCTTTACGGAGAAGGTGAGAACTTGGGCGCTAGAGCTCGAGGGTGCAAGAATGGATGAGTAAAGGAGGAAGAAGGCGTGGGTGAAAACGGGGAATCCTGATCTCTCTATAAAGGCGGTAGAAATGGTGCCCCTCCCCACTTGCCTGTTAAAATCACTTATTTTCCAAGCGCCATGATTGATGGCGCGGTTGGGTTACCCATACACGTATTGATGAGAATCCCGCGATAAGGAGACACAATCTCTGCTTCGACAAGACGAGCCATGGAAACCGCCTCGCAATATGTGCGGTAGCCGGTTGTGAAAAACGGTTCGAATAATGACCGAGCTGTGCGTGATGTCACGCTATAAAAAGTTGTCAGCAGATTAGATTCGTGGAATATTGTCCTCTCTACGGTGGTATGTGAAATTTGTTTTGTAGAGCCGGACACGATCCTCATGTTCAAAATATTCTATGGAGTATTCGGAGATGGAACCCGCCTTGCAATGCTGAAGACAATCTGTGTTCCGGACTCGTCGTCATTGAAGCCTGGTTCAGGGGCTACTGAGGGAGTCCTGGATTAGGGGGTATTCGGACAGCCGGACTATATACTTTGGCCAGACTGTTGCACTATGAACACACAAGATTGAAGACTTCGTCCCGTGTCTGGATGGGACTCTCCTTTGCGTGGAAGGCAAGCTTGGCAATTCGGATGTGTAGATCTCCTTCTCTGTAACCGACTCTGTGTAACCCTAGCCCCCTCCGGTGTCTATATAAACCGGAGGGTTTAGTCCATAGGACAGGAACAATCATAATCATAATCATAGGCTAGCTTCTAGGGTTTAGCCTCTACGATCTCGTGGTAGATCAACTTCTGTAATACTCATATCATCAAGATCAATCAAGCAGGAAGTAGGGTATTACCTCCATCGAGAGGGCCCGAACCTGGGTAAACATCGTGTCCCCAGCCTCATGTTACCATTAGCCTTAGATGCACAGTTCGGGACCCCCTACCCGAGATCCGCCGGTTTTGACACCGACAACACCTGCTGAGATATCTTTGCAAATGGATGATAAATCAATTGCTATACCTGTCGGTATTTGTGAGGACGTGCCTGTTGTTGTTACGAACGTTACTATCTTAGCAGACTTTGTCATTCTTGATATTCCTGAGGACGACAATATGTCTATTATCCTTGGTAGACCCTTTTTAAATACTGTAGGTCCTTTTATTGATTGCAACAAAGGCAATGTCACCTTCCGTGTTAATGGTAATGAGCATACTATACACTTTCCGAGGAAACAACCTCAAGTTCACAGTATAAATTCTATTGGGAAAATTCCATCAATAATTATTGGAGGTTTAGAATTCCCTCTTCCTACTGTGAAGAAAAAGTATGATATTCTTATTATTGGGGATGTTCATATCCGTGTTGAGGTAACCTAGTGTCACTTTGAAATTTCTCCGGTTTCATGTGATTCGGAATGAGTTTGTTAACAAGACTTGATCAACCTTGTTAGTGGATTCCTTTTGATGAGCATGAGGTGGATGAAGTTAGAAGGCACAACCTTCTGTACCCTTCTTTTACTTTCTGTTACTTAGAATAAATAAAGTAGAAATATTATATTATGTCTGTTTTCTGATTTATCTATGCAATAAAAAATATCCCAAAAATAAAAGTTCTCCAAATGCCATGCCAATTTAAATATGATTTTTTATGGAATATTTGAGAATATTTGACGCTGAGAACACAGTAGGGGGAGCAAGCACCTGGCCACGAGGGTCCAAGGCGCACCCACCCCTACAGGGCGCGCCCCCTGCGTCGTGGGCCCATGGTGGCTCCCCTCCACTTATTCCTGCACCTACACACTCCTTCTCCCTCCCAAAAAATCACTATCCAGCTCAAGCACGAGTTCTAGCTCGTTTTGCTTCTATTTTTGATCTCCTTGCTCAAAGATCCATTCACAAAACTACTTTGGGGGATTGTTCTTTGGTATGTGACTCCTCCAATGATCCAATTAGTTTTTGTTCTAGTGCTTTATTCATTGCAATTTCTTGCTGCTAAGGTGACACTGTTCTTGAGCTTGCATGTTAAATTTATGAGGTCCCAAGTAATTCTAATGCATGACAGAGGCTCTAGGCACTTGTGGGAGTAGTTGCTATCAATTATATTGAGTCTGGTTCACTTTTATTTGGAGTCACTAAAAATTTCAGAAATTTTGCAGAGGAAGAAATATGTCTAGGAAAATGTATCAAGGTGGTTCTTCAAGGAAGAAAGGACCCAGGCTCGCAATGCGTGAGCAAGATGATGAACCACCAAGGGTAGCTGACGTGCGTCCTTGTGAATGGCCGTCAGAGCAGTTTATGGTCGAAGCGGGCATCAAGGATGAATTTGACATGTATGTGAGTAATGCTGACCTTGAGGAATTCATGCAAGATAAGTGCCCTCAATACTAATATTTAACTGATTCATTTGTGAGAAGGTTTAAATTTACATCCTCACGCAATTCTCAAAGTGTCATGTTTGATATTTCTGATAAATCATATACCATGGATCTAGAAGATTTTACTACTGCTTGTAAACTCCCGCAGTGGGGAAGTGTTAATGAACCTCGTAAATCTGAATATAAAGACTTTCTTGCTAGTATTATTTTGGGAGAATCTAGAGAAATAGCACAAGCTACCATAGGGAGCATTCATTTTCCTGCTATACATTATTTTGCTCTCTTCATTGGTAGATGCATTAACGGTAAAGATGAATCATGTCACATGTGTGTTCATGATCTTTGTGTTCTCAAGAGTGCCGTATTAGGTGATAAACAATACAACTTGGGGGAAATTGTTGCACGTAGGTTGCATCATAATGGTTTAGCTGGAGACTTGTTTGGAGGAATTTATGTGACTCGTGTGGCTAATTATCTTGATATACCTATACATGAAAATGATACGGAGTTGCTTCCCACTTATTTAGATTATAATGCCATGGTTAGTCATCATTTTCTTGAGAGGAATGAACAATTCCTCTAGTATCGACTAATCTTTGACATGCATCGTGTTGTCCATATTACTCTCCCTGCTCCTGCCCTTTTTGATTATCAGGCAAAAAGAAGATGTGTTATCACCAGGGAGGAGGCAAATGAGTACGAGAGGAGGACGGAGGCAGCTCGCCGCCATGCTGCAGCGCAGGAGGCATTAGCTGCTGCATCTCATTACGACCCCAGTTCCAACTTCGGATATCAGCCAGGCTACCCATGGACATAAACTAACTTAGGCCAAAAGCCTAAGCTTGGGGGAGTACGTATTCCTCACCGACTTTACATTCATGTTCACACACTCATTCTAGTGTCGGTGCTCATACTCTTTCATTGTACTATCCATGCTAGTTTATTTTATTTTCCAGCTTTCTTCTTGTGTGTGTGGATAAACCTTAAAAAACAAAAAAATTAGTTAGTTTAATCTCTATGTTGTAGTAGTAATAATTAAAAGAAAAACTCAAAAAGATTTCTCGTTCTTCTTTTGCTTGTTGGGAGCTTTCCGGTGTAAATAGTTTTATTTATTTTCCTTTGGAGGTCGAGAGGAGAAGACCATAATGAAAATGTCTAAGTGGCTCTCATATGCATAATTGATTTACTTTAACAAAGAGCCCATATTACTTTGTCTTCTCTCTTCAAATGGATGCTTGCAGATTCCAGCTGAGTCCAATACACATACACTATTATTTTTATCCACACCGTTTGGTCGTGCAAGTGAAAGGCAATGATGATTATATATGATGAAATGATTGGGATAAGAGGAGCTAGTATGAACTCGACCTCTCTTGTTTTTGTAAATATGATTAGCTAATCGTTCCTGATTCAACCTATTATGAATAAACATGTTTGCAATGAAAATTAGAGATTATAGTTGCTTATGCCATGCTTAATTAGCTAGGAGCTTATAATGGTTTACCTTGCGTGCCAACATGCTATTAAAATGTTGTGATGTGGTATGATAGGGTGGTATCCTCCTTTGAATGAATTGAGTGACTTGACTTGGAACATGTTCATGCATGTAGTTGAAACAAAATCAACATAGCCTTCACGATATTTATGTTCATGGTGGATTATATCCTACTCATGCTTGCACTCAGTGTCTATTAATTTTAATGCATGTTCATGATTGTTGTCGCTCTCTCAGTTGGTCGCTTCCCAGTCTTTTTCTAGCCTTCACCTGTACTAAGCGGGAATACTGCTTGTGCATCCAAACTCCATAAACCCCAAAGTTGTTCCATATGAGTCCACCATACCTACCTATATGCGGTATCTACATGCCGTTCCAAGTAAATTTGTATGTGCCAACATCCAAACCTTCAAATGAAATTCTGTTTTGTATGCTCGAACAACTCATGTTACAACTAGAGTTGTCTGTATCTTCCATGCTAGGCGGGTTATTATCAACAGGAGTGGACTCCGCTCCTCACTCACGAGAAAATGGCTGGTCACTGGGATGCCCGGTCCCATGCTCAAATAAAATCAAAATAATTAAACAAAACTCCCCCAGGATTTTTGTTAGTTGGAGGCACCCGTTGTTTCGGGCAAGCCATGGATTGATGCTTGTTGGTGGAGGGGGAGTATAAACTTTACCATTCTGTTTGGGAACCACCTATAATTTGTGTACCATGGAAGATATCGAGATCTCTCAGTTGTTATGTTGATAGTGAAAGTATACCGCCCAAACTGTTATTATCTCTATTTCAAAATCAAGCTCTAGCACCTCTACAAATCCCCGGTTCCCTCTGCGAAGGGCCTAACTATTTACTTTTATGTTGAGTCATCACCCTCTTATTTAAAAGCACCCACCGGAGAGCACCACTGTCATTTGCATGCATTACTGTTAGTTTATATTGGGTATGACTATGACTGGATCTCTTTTACCATGAATTACAATGTTTAGTCAGTCCTTGATCTTTAAAGGTGCTCTGCATTTATGTTTTGTGGTCTCAGAAAGGGCTAGCAAGATACCATCTTGTTATATCATATTATGATTGTTTTGAGAAAGTGTTGTCATCCGAGTTTTATTATTATTGCTCACTAGTTGATTATGCCATTCATATGAGTAAACATGAGACCTAAGTGTTATTATGAATATGGTTAGTTCATAATCTTTGCCAAAAACTTGAACGCTAGCTTTACATATTTACAACAACAAGAGCAAACAGAGGTTATAAAAGTTTTTCTTTATCACTTTTAGTTTATCAACTGAATTGCTTGAGAACAAGCAAAGGTTTAAGCTTGGGGGAGTTGATACGTCTCCGTCGTATCTACTTTTCCAAACACTTTTGCCCTTGTTTTGGACTCTAACTTGCATGATTTGAATGGAACTAACCCGGACCGACGCTGTGTTCAGCAGAACTGGCATGGTGTTATTTTTTTGCAGAAATAAAAGTTCTCAGAATGACATGCAAATCCACGGAGCAACTTTTCAGAATTAATAAAAAATACTGGCGAAAGAATTAGCGTCAGGGGGCCCACACCCTATTCACAAGGGTGGGGGCGCGCCCCCTCCCCTAGGGCGCGCCCCCCTGCCCCATGGGCCCCCTGGACGTCCACGACCTCAACTCCAACTCCATATATTTGTTTTCACGGAGAAAAAAATAAGATAAGAAGGATTCATCGCATTTTACGATACGGAGCCGCCGCGAAGCCCTGAAACCTCTCGGGAGGGCTGATCTGGAGTCCGTTCGGGGCTCTGGAGAGGGGAATCCATCGTCGTCGTCATTATCAACCATCCTTCATGATGCTCACCGCCGTGCGTGAGTAATTCCATCGTAGGCTTGCTGGACGGTGATGGGTTATATGAGATTTACCATGTAATCGAGTTAGTTTTGAGAGCGTTTGATCCCTAGTATCCACTATGTTCTGAGATTAATGTTGCTATGACTTTGCTATGCTTAATGCTTGTCACTAGGGCCCGAGTGCCATGATTTCAGATCTGAACCTATTATGTTTTCATGAATATATGTGAGTTCTTGGTCCTATCTTGCAAGTCTATAGTCACCTATTATGTGTTATGATCCGTTAACCCCGAAGTGACAATAATCGGGATACTTACTGGTGATGACCGTAGTTTGAGGAGTTCATGTATTCACTAAGTGTTAATGCTTTGGTCCGGTTCTCTATTAAAAGGAGGCCTTAATATCCCTTAGTTTCCATTAGGACCTCGCTGTCGCGGGAGGGTAGGACAAAAGATGTCATGCAAGTTCTTTTCCATAAGCACGTATAACTATATTCGGAATACATGCCTACATTACGTTGATGAACTGGAGCTAGTTCTGTGTCACCCTATGTTATAACTATTACATGAGGAATCGCATCCGACATAATTATCCATCACCTATCCAATGCCTATGAGCTTTTCACATATTGTGCTTTGCTTAGTTACTTTACCGTTGCCACTGTTACCATTACTACAAAACTACTACTATTACTTTTGCTATCATTACCGTTACTTCCATACTATTTTGCTACTAAATACTTTGCTGCAGATACTAAGTTATCTAGGTGTGGTTGAATTGACAACTCAACTGCTATACTTGAGAATATTCTTTGGCTCCCCTTGTGTTGAATCAATAAATTTGGGTTGAATACTCTACCCTCGAAAACTGTTGCGATCCCCTATACTTGCGGGTTATCAGTCCCCAACACATCCAATACAATGGCAAATTGTATAGGTGCACTAGTTCGGCGAAGAGATGGTGATAAAAGTGTAATATGTATGGTAGAAATATTTTTTTATAATAAGAATAAATAAAAAAGGCAAGGTGGCAAATTGTAAATGGGCACAAAAACGGTATTGCAATGCTTGAAAATGAGGCCTAGGGTGCATGCTTTCACTAGTGCAATCTCTCAACAATGCTAACATAGCTGGATCATATAACCATCCCTCAAAGTGAGATGAAGAATCACTCAAAAGTTCCTATCTAGCAGAGAACATAAGATGGAATTGTTTGTAGGGTACGAAACCACCTCAAAGCTATTCCTTCCGTTCGATCTATTCAAGAGTTCGTACTAAAATAACACAAAGCTATTCTTTCCATTCGATCTATCCTAGAGTTCGTACTAAAATAATACCAAAGCAAATTCATATTCATACTACTCAATCCAACACAAAGAACTTCAAAGAGTGCCCCAAAATTTCTACCGGAGAAACAAAAGACGAGAACATGCATCAACCCCTATGCATAGATTACCCCAATGTCACCACGGGAATCCGCGAGTTGAGTGCCAAAACATATATCAAGTGAATCAATACGATACCCCATTGTCACCACAAGTATTCAACTGCAAGACATATATCAAGTGTTCTCAAATCCATAAAAGTATTCAATCCGATAACAATGAAATCTCAAAGGGAAAAACTCAATTGATCACAACAAGATAGAGAGGGGAAAACACCATATGATCCGACTATATTAACAAAGCCCATGATACATCAAGATCGTGACATCTCAAGAACACGAGGAGAGAGATTAAACACATAGCTACTAGTACAAACCCTCAACCCCGAGGGTGGAGTACTCCCTCCTCATCAAGGTAGCCGCTGGGATGATGAAGATGGCCACCGGCAGGGTGCTGGAACAGGGTCTCGATTGAATCTCGTGGATACAGAGGCCTTGCAGCGGCGGAACTTCTGATTTAGGGCTACCCCGAAGGGTTTTGGAATATTTGGGATTTTATAGGGCAAACAAGGGGTGCGGAAGGCCACCGAGGTGGGCACAACCCACCTGGGCGCGCCTAGGGGTCCAGGCGCACCCTGGTGGGTTGTGCCCCCCTCGGGGCACCCCCAGGTGCTTGTCTGGCCCATCTTGGGTGTTCGGGTCCATAAAAATTATCCAAGGAGTTTCGCAGTGTTTGGACTCCGTTTGATATTGATTTCCTGGCGATGTAAAAAATAAGCAAAGAAACAGCAACTGGCACTGGGCACTGGGTCAATAGGCCAGTCCCAAAAACTGATATAAAGTTGCTATAAAATGATTGGAAAACACCCAAGAATGATAATATAACAACATGAATACTTCATAAATTATAGATACATTGGAGACGTATCAGGATCCCCAAGCTTAATTCCTACTCGTCCTCGAGTAGGTAAATGATAAAAGAAATAATTTATGAAGTGTGAATGCTAGCAAAGTGTGTAAGTTTGATCAATGAAAATTTCAATCACTTTTCCAACCATCATAACAACAATTCTTTCTTATAAAACTTCTCATGTTATAGTAGCAACCAATTCACATGTTAAGGTTCAAACAATGAATTCTCTTGAAACTCAACAACCTATGTTCTCAGTCACCAAGCAATTGCAATTCAACTTATTCAACAGAGTCTAAGTAAGAGCTCCACATACTCAACCATCTTATAGTCTTCTATGATTGCTAACACTCACCGCATACACATGAGCAAAACGTTTCAACTAGACACAGAGAAAGATAGGGGCTTATAATTTCGCCTCCCAACGTATTCATATTTGGGTGATGTCAACAATAATAACTCATGCTACCCATATTCAGCTGGACATATGTGCCTAGATCTTTCCTCACACATGATGCTTAACAAAAGAGAAACATAAAAAGGAATAGAGAGAAAAACTTTGACTCTTTGCATAAAAGTAAATACTGAAAAGTAAAAGATAGGCCCTTCGCAGAGGGAAGCAGAGGTTGACATGCGCTTTGTATGCTCAACCCCTTAGTGCAAAATAACGTCATGTTATATTGCCCCTTATGATAGCAACCTTTATTATGCAGTCTGTCGCTTTTATTCTCTGCCATCACAAGTTCGTACAACGCTCAATTTTCTCTTACATTAAATGATCTAACACTTTTAGAAGCAATTTTTATTGCCTTATTGCACCGATGACAACTTACTTGAAGGATCTTGCTCAATCCATAGGTAGGTATGGTGGACTCTCAAAACAAGATTTGGGTTTAAGGGTTTTTGGATGCACAAGTAGTATCTCTACTTGGTGCGGAATGTTTGGCTAGCAAAGATAGGGGCAAACACTACATGTTGAAGCATCTGTGACAATATAACTTCTTTGTCCAATGTCAACAATTTTGGCATATAATATTTTAATGGGGGCTCACAATCACAAAAGATTTCCAAGATAGTGTATTTGCATGTGAAAGTTCTCTTCCTTATACTAATTATTCGTGAATTGCTTGTATGACCAATATTGTGATTGTAAAGCCTCAAAAGATTTCACTTTCTAAACCCAATGTGAAGCTGCCAATAGTCATGATATGATTTCAACTTCATGACATTCAATTTATTCGACAATTCGCTCATAGGACATAAGTGAAGCACTTAGAGCAATTCCATAGAAAAGAGCTTCGTTAACCCGATGTGAATGCCGCTTACCTAGCCTCCTATTTGAGGACTCTATTTTATTTAAAAACTTTCAGGTCTAAGTATTTTATTAAAATAGCAAGCAAAATGAAAATAAAATGACATTCTAAGAATAGCACAACTCATGTGAAGAAGCAAAAACTTAGACTCAACCGATACTAACCGATAATTGTTGAAGAAGAAAGGTCGGATGCCTACTGGGGCATCCCCAAGCTTAGATGCTTGAGACTACTTGGAATATTAGCTTGGGATGCCTTGGGCATCCCCAGGATTGAGCTTTTGTGTCTCCTTAATTCCTTTTATATTACGGTTTCCCTAAATCTTAAAAGCTTCATTCACACAAAACTCAACAAGAACTCGTGAGATAAGTTAGTATAAATCCATGAAAAACCTTATCATTCTCTACTGTGGCAAATTACTAAAATTATTATTCAACATTGCAGACTAAATGCCTCTGTATATTTAATACTCCTATCCTCAAATAGAATAAACAAGCAAACATATGCAAATAATGCAAACATAACAGCAATCTGCCAAAACTGTACAGTCTGTAAAGAATGCAAGAGTATCAATACTTATTCAACTCCAAAATTATGAAAAAAATTGGACCATGTGAGCAATTTGTATATTAATCTTCTTTAAAAAAGAATCAACTCAAAACCACTCTTCTGTTAAAAATTAGAGTTATTTTTGAAGGAAATATGCCCTAGAGGCAATAATAAAGTTATTATTTATTTCCTTATATCATGATAAATGTTTATTATTCATGCTAGAATTGTATTAACCGGAAACATAATACATGTGTGAATACATAGACAAACATAGTGTCACTAGTATGCCTCTACTTGACTAGCTCGTTTATCAAAGATGGTTATGTTTCCTAACCATGGACAAAAGAGTTGTCATTTGATTAACGAGATCACATCATTAGGAGACTGATGTGATTGACTTGACCCATTCTGTTAGCTTAGCACTTGATCGTTTAGTATATTGCTATTGCTTTCTTCATGACTTATACATGTTCCTGTAACTATGAGATTATGCAACTCCCGTTTACCGGAGGAACACTTTGGGTGCTACCAAACGTCACAACGTAACTGGGTGATTATAAAGGAGTACTACAGGTGTCTCCAAAGGTACATGTTGGGTTGGCGTATTTCGAGATTAGGTTTTGTCACTCCCATTGTCGGAAAGGTATCTTTGGGCCCTCTCGGTAATGCACATCACTATAAGCCTTGCAAGCAATGTAACTAATGAGTTAGTTACGAAATGATGCATTACGTAACGAGTAAAGAGACTTGCCAGTAACGAGATTGAACTAGGTATTGGATACCGACGATCGAATCTCGGGCAAGTAACATACCGATGACAAAGGGAACAACGTATGTTGTTATGCGGTTTGACCGATAAAGATCTTCGTAGAATATGTGGGAGCCAATATGAGCATCCAGGTTCCGCTATTGGTTATTGACCGTAAACGTGTTTCGGTCATGTCTACATTGTTCTCGAACCCGTAGGGTCCGCATGCTTAAGGTTTCGATGACAGTTATATTATGAGTTTATGAGTTTTGATGTACCGAAGGAGTTCGGAGTCCCAGATGAGATCGGGGACATGACGAGGAGTCTCGAAGTGGTCGAGACGTAAAGATCGATATATTGGATGACTATATTCGGACTTCGGAAAGGTTCCGAGTGATTCGGGTATTTTTCGGAGTACCGGAGAGTTACGGGAATTCGCCGGGGAGTATATGGGCCTTATTGGGCCATACGGGAATAGAGGAGAGAGGCCAAAAGGAAGGAGGCCTGCGCCCCCCCTCTGGTCCGAATTGGACAAGAGGGGCAGCCCACTTTTCCTTCTCCCTCTCCTCCTCTTTCCTTCTCCAACAAGGAAAGGAGGAGTCCTACTCCTCCTCTTTCCTTCTCCAACAAGGAAAGGAGGAGTCCTACTCCCGATGGGAGTAGGACTCCCCGCTTGGTGCGCCTCCTCCATAGGCCGGCCGCCTCCCCCTTGCTCCTATATATATGGGGGCAGGGGGGCACCCCAAAGACACAACAACAATTGATCCTTGAGATCTATTAGCCGTGTGCGGTGCCCCCCTCCACCATAGTCCTCCTTGATAATATTGTAGCGGTGCTTAGGCGAAGCCCTGCGACGGTAGAACATCAAGATCGTCACCATGCCGTCGTGCTGACGCAACTCTCCCTCGACACTCGGCTGGATCGGAGTTCGAGGGACGTCATCGAGCTGAACGTGTGCTAGAACTCGGAGGTGTCGTAGTTTCGGTGCTTGATCGGTCGGGCCGTGAAGACGTATGACTACATCAACCGCGTTGTTCTAACGCTTCCGCTTTCGGTCTACAAGGGTATGTAGATTACACTCTCCCCTCTCGTTGCTATGCATCACCATGATCTTGCGTGTGCGTAGGAAATTTTTGAAATTACTATGTTCCCCAACAGTGGCATCCGAGCCTAGGTTTTATGCGTTGATGTTATATGCACGAGTAGAACACAAGTGAGTTGTGGGCGATACAAGTCATACTGCTTACCAGCATGTCATACTTTGGTTCGGCGGTATTGTTGGATGAAGCGGCCCGGACCGACATTACGCGTACGCTTACGCGAGACTGGTTCTACTGACGTGCTTTGCACACAGGTGGCTGGCGGGTGTCAGTTTCTCCAACTTTAGTTGAACCGAGTGTGGCTACGCCCGGTCCTTGTGAAGGTTAAAATAGCACTAACTTGACGAACTATCGTTGTGGTTTTGATGCGTAGGTAAGAACGGTTCTTGCTCAGCCCATAGCAGCCACGTAAAACTTGCAACAACAAAGTAGAGGACGTCTAACTTGTTTTTGCAGGGCATGTTGTGATGTGATATGGTCAAGACGTGATGAGATATAAGTTGTTGTATGAGATGATCATGTTTTGTTGAAGTTATCAGCAACTAGCAGAAGCCCTATGGTTGTCTCTTTGTTGCATAAGATGCAAGTGCCAAATAATTGCTTTACTTTATCGCTATACGATAGCAATAGTTGCAAGAGCAATAGTTGGCGAGACGACCATGTGACGACACATTGATATAGGTAAAGATGATGAAGATCATGGTGTCGTGCCGGTAATGATAGAGACCATGACAGTACTTTGGAGATGGAGATCACAAGCACAAGATGATGATGGCCATATCATATCACTTATATTGATTGCATGTGATGTTTATCTTTTATACATCTTATCTTGCTTTGATTGACGGTAGCATTTTAAGATGATCTCTCACTAAATTATCAAGAAGCGTTCTCCCTGAGTATGCACCGTTGCAAAAGTTCTTCGTGCTGAGACACCACGTGATGATCGGGTGTGATAGGTTCTACGTTCAAATACAACGGGTGCAAAACAGTTGCACACGCGGAATACTCAGGTTAAACTTGACGAGCCTAGCATATAAGAGATATGGCCTCGGAACACGGAGACCGAAAGGTCGAGTGTGAATCATATAGTAGATATGATCAACATATTGATGTTCACCGTTGAAACTACTCCACCTCACGTGATGATCGGACATGGTGTAGTTGATATGGATCACATAATCACTTAGAGGATTAGAGGGATGTCTATCTAAGTGGGAGTTCTTAAGTAATATGATTAATTGAACTTTAATTTATCATGAACTTAGTCCTGGTAGTATTTTGCAAATTATGTTGTAGATCAATAGCTTGCGTTGCTGCTGTCATATGATTATTTTGATATGTTCCTAGAGAAAATTGTGTTGAAAGATGTTAGTAGCAATGATGCGGATTGGATCCGTGATCTGAGGTTTATCCTCATTGCTGCACAGAAAAATTATGTCCTTAATGCACTGCTAGGTGACAGACCTATTGCAGGAGCAGATGCAGACGTTATGAATGTTTGGCTAGCTCAATATGATGACTACTTGATAGTTTAGTGCACCATGCTTGACGGCTTAGAACCGGGACTTCAAAGACGTTTCGAACGTCATGGACCATATGAGATGTTCTAGGAGTTGAAGTTAATATTTCAAGCAAATACTCGAGTTGAGAGATATGAAGTCTCCAACAAGTTCTATGGCTAAAAGATGGAGGAGAATCGCTCAACTAGTGAGCATGTGCTCATATTGTCTGGGTACTACAATCGTTTGAATCAAGTGGGAGTTAATCTTCCAGATAAGATAGTGATTGACAGAATTCTCTAGTCACCATCACTAAGTTACTAGAACTTCGTGATGAACTATAGTATGCAAGGGATGACGAAAACGATTCCCGAGCTCTTCGTGATGTTGAAATCGACGAAGGTAGAAATCAAGAAAGAGCATCAAGTGTTGATGATTGACAAGATCACTAGTTTGAAGAAAAGGGCAAAGGGAAAGAAAGGGAACTTCAAGTAGAATGACAAGCAAGTTGTCACTCCCATGAAGAAGCCCAAAGCTGGACCAAAGCCTGAAACTAAGTGCTTACATTGCAAAGGAAATGGTCACTAGAAGCGGAAATGCCCTGAATATTTGGTGGATCAGAAGGATGGCAAAGTGAACAATGGTATATTTGATATACAGGTTATTGATGTGTACCTTACTAGTGTTTATAGTAGCCCCTGAGTATTTGATACTTGTTCGTTGCTAAAAATTAGTAACTCGAAACAGGAGTTACAGAATAAACAGAGACTAGTTGAGGGTGAAGTGACGATGAGTGTTGGAAGTAGTTCCAAGATTGATATGATCATCATCGCACACTCCCTATACTTTCGGGATTAGTGTTGAACCTAAATAAATGTTATTTGGTGTTTGCGTTGAGCATGAATGTGATTTGATCATATTTATTGCAATACGGTTATTCATGTAAGTTAGAGAATAATTGTTGTTCTGTTTACATGAATAAAACCTTCTATGGTCATACACCCAATGAAAATGGTTTGTTGGATCTCGATCGTATGATACACATATTCATAATATTGAAGCCAAAAGATGTAAAGTTAATAATGATAGTCCAACTTATTTGTGGCACTGCCGTTTAGGTCATATTGGTGTAAAGTGCATGAAGAAACTCCATGCTGATGGGCTTTTGGAATCACTTGATTATGAATCACTTGATGCTTGTGAACCGTGCCTTTTGGGCAAGATGACTAAAACTCAGTTCTTCGGAACAATTGAACGAGCTAGTGACTTATTGGAAATAATACATACTGATGTATGCAGTCCAATGAGTATTGATGCTCGTGGCGGGTATCGTTATTTTCTGACCTTCACGAGATGATTTGAGTAGATATGAGTATATCTTCTTAATGAAGCACAAGTCTGAGACATTTGAAAAGTTCAAAGAATTTCAGATTGAAGTGGAGAATCATCGTAACAAGAAAATAAAGTTTCTGCAATTTGATCGTAGAGACAAATATTTGAGTTACGAGTTTGGTCTTCAATTAAAACAATGTGGAATAGTTTCACAAACTGATGCCACCTGGAACACCACAGCTTAATGGTGTGTCTGAACGTCATAACCGTACTTTATTGGATATAGTGCAATCTATGATATCTCTTATCGGTTTACCACCATCGTTTTGGGATTATGCATTAGAGACAGTTGCATTCACTTTAAATAGGGCACCATCGAAATCCGTTGAGACGACGCCTTATGAACTGTGGTTTGGCAAGAAACCAAAGTTGTCGTTTGTTAAAGTTTGGGGCTGCGATGCTTATGTGAAAAAGTTTCAACCTGATAAGCTTGAACCTAAATCGGAGAAGTGCGTCTTCATAGAATACCCAAAGAAAACTATTGGGTACTCCTTCTATCATAGATTCGAAGGCAAGTCATTTGTTGCTAAGAATGGATCCTTTCTAGAGAAGGAGTTTCTCTCGAAAGAAGTGAGCGGGAGGAAAGTATAACTTGACGAGGTATCTATACCTGCTCCCTTATTGGAAAGTAGTTCATCACAGAAATCAGTTCCTGTGATTCCTACACCAATTAGTGAGGAAGCTAATGATGATGATCATGAAGCTTCAGATTAAGTTACTACCGAACCTCGTAGGTCTTCCAGAATAAGATCCGCACCAAAGTGGTACGGTAATCCTGTTCTAGAAGTCATGTTACTAGACCATGATGAACCTATGAACTATGAGGAAGCGATGATGAGCCCAGATTCCGCGAAATGGCTTGAGGCCATGAAATCTGAGATGGGATCCATGTATGAGAACAAAGTGTGGACTTTGGTTGTCTTGCCCTATGATCGGCAAGCCATAGAAAATAAATGGATCTTCAAGAGGTAGACGGACACTGATAGTAGTGTTACTATCTACAAAGCTCGACTTGTCACAAAAAGGTTTTCGACAAGTTCAAGGTGTTGACTACAATGAGACTTTCTCAACTGTAGCGATGCTTAAGTCTGTCCGAATCATGTTAGCAATTGCCACATGTTATGAAATTTGGCAAATGGATGTCAAAACTACATTCTTTAATGGGTTTATTAAAGAAGAGTTGTATATGATGCAACCAGAAGGTTTTGTTAATCCTAAAGGTACTAACGAAATGTGCAAGATCCAACGATCCATCAATGGACTGGTGCAAGCATCTCGGAGTTGGAATATACGCTTTGATGAGTTGATCAAAGCATATGGTTTTATACAGACTTTTGGAAAGGCCTGTATTTACAAGAAAGTGAGTGGGAGCTCTGTAGCATTTCTGATATTATATGTGCAAGACATATTGTTGATTGGAAATGATATAGAATTTCTGGATAGCATAAAAGGATACTTGAATAAAAGGTTTTTCAATGAAAGACCTCGGTGAAGCTGCTTACATATTGAGCATCAAGATCTATTGAGATAGATCAAGACGCTTGATAAGTTTTTCAATAAGTACATACCTTGTCAAGATTTTGAAATAGTTCAAAATGGAACAGTCAAAGAAAGAGTTCTTGCCTGTGTTGCAAAGGTGTGAAATTGACTAAGACTCAAGACCCGACCACGGCACAAAAAAGAAAGTGTCACAGCCCTAGAATATTGTTTGTAAATAGTTGCATCTTCATCCAGGCATCATATTTAAATTTCTGAAACTTGAACTGAGGAATTTTGGAAGCCTCAAAAACTTAAATAAAAGAGGGGCAAAGAACCCTGGAAAATGCATTCAATGTTTTCAAAAATGGCCTTAAATAATGTTGGTTATATTTTGGCAAGGGTTTTGCACCAAACCAAAAATAATGAACATTTTTGAGGAATATTTTGAGCATTGAATTTAAATCATTACTTTATTTGCATTTGGAACTATATTCATAACTTGTATAGAATATATTTCCAAATACCCTGAAACATTTTATGTGCTTTTGGAAAAGTCCATTAAGCAGCATAAATATTTTCAGAGGAGTTTTTGGCATTGTTTGAATTATTTTAAATTCAAAACAGTGGCAAAACAGATTAAATAAAAGAAAACAGAACTGAAATAGAAATAAAAGAGAGAGAGAAGGAAGTTACCTGGCCTCACCCGTGCAGCCCACCAGAGCCGGCCCAGCTCCTGTGCTGGTCCAGCACTGTGCGGCCCAGCCCACCTCCTCCCCCTTGTCATCTTCCTCCTCTGCCAGGAGGACGAACAGAGGCGAGGCGTGGCGCGCGCCCGAGAGGCCCCGGCCACCTCCTGCTTCCACCGAGGCGTTCCCGAGCCTCCCCCTCACGCCACCACGATGCCACGAACCCCCCCCCTGGTGGCCCTCTCTCCTCTCCCTCACTCGCTACTCCCCTTCCCCTCTCCCTCTTCGTTCTTCGCCCGAACAGAGAGCCGCCGCCGTCGTTCGCTGCCACCACGCCCACCATGCTCCTCTCGCCTCCCCGTGTAGTTTGCAAACTCCGCCACCGCCTGTTACGTCGCCTCGAGCAAGCCCCGAGCGCTCGGACGCCCCAACTCGACCGCATCGACTCGTCTTCAAGCTTCGGTCGCCGGAGATCGCCGTCACTGTCCCGTCGCCCCAGGCCTTCCCCGAGCACGCCGACCGTCTCATCGTGATCTCCGTGAGCCCCTGCTTCGTTTCCCCCTAACCCCATGTCCGATTTCGAGTTCCAGCCGCTCCCTCCACCGGAGCCGAGACGCTCCGCCGCGCGGGCTCGTCGCCGGTGAAGCCCCGGTGACCTTTTGGTCCCATGCATGCGTCCGTTGCACTCGTTACGTCCCGTAGAGTAAAACTAGCGCGACAACCGTCTCGTTTGCACACCGCAGCAAAGGTCCCGCGAACCCCCGAGCTCCGGCCGCCGCCGGGGTCGATGCCGCGCTCAACTCCGGCCACCCCACGCCCTCTCGTGGGTCCCCCTAAATGCGCGGGAGCACGGGCTCACCCTTGGTGCCCTCAGCGCGACCAGCCGCGGGCTGTAGCGCCGTCCCGAGCAACTCCGGCGAGGTCTCGCCGTCGCTGTGGTCGCCGGCGTCACTTGCTGACGTGGCTGGCTTAGTTAGCCACTAATCACCGCACCGTGTCACTGGCACTGGGCCCCACGTCTTAATTAATCTTAGTTTATTTTCTGTTTAGTTTAACTAACCACATGGGCCCCACCCGTCAGCTTTGACCACACTGACATGGACGTTGACCGACCCCACACGTCAGTATTGACCCGCTGACGTGTCTGTTGACCCGGCCCCACCTGCCATTGACACTAACCAGCCTCAGTCACTGACCAGTGGACCCCACTGGTCAGGTTTGACCACCAGCAGCACGTCTGTTGGCCTGCTGACGTCACAGTGACGCAGTGCTGACGCAGTAAATCCTTTTCTGGATTTATTTATTATTCAGGAATTTCAGAAAATGCCCTAAACTTCAATAAATCATAGAAAATTAACCGTAACTCCAAATTAAATAAATTATATATGAAAAATCATCAGAAAAATTCAAGGAATCCATCTGTACCACTTTCATGCATGTTAGAACAACTTATAGCTGCTGTTTAGCACAAATCAATTAAAGGGCATTTAAATAATCACATATGGAGTTTGAATTTGAATCTTGTATTCAAACCAACTTCATTTAATCTGTTGCTAGTTGCATTAGCTCAAAACACATTCATATTGCCATGTCATGAGCATGCATCATATTGTGCATTGCATTGATTGTATTTCTTCCTTGTTGCTGGTATCTGTTCCCTCCCGGTAGACGATGTTCCGACGTTCTGATCGTTGACACTGATGAAGACTCAATGTTATCTTCAGAAGTGCCAGGCAAGCAAAACCCCCTTGTTCATTCCGATACAATCCTACTCTCTCGCTCCTGCTCTCTTTTAATGCATTAGGGCAACAACGATTCATCTGTTACTTGCTGCGGTAGCTGAACCCCTTTATCCTCTGCATGACCTGTCATTCCACAGTAAATAGATGAAACCCACTAGCATGAGTAGGAGTTGTTTTAGCCCTGATGTGCCTACTCATTTATGTTGTTTGTCATGCCTGCTACTGCTTAGAGCTGAGTCGGGTCTGATTCATCGGGGATGAATCAGAGGCGTGTGAACATGTCCTACTGTGTGTGAGCTAAGTGTGTGAACACGATTTGGTAAAGGTAGCGGTGAGAGGCCATGTAGGAGTACATGGTGGGTTGTCTCATTGCAGCCGTCCTCAGGAACTGAGTTCTGTGTTTGTGATCCATGATTCAGCTACTACCACGCATTGGGCCCGAAACCAATGGACCCTCTCGGCTTCTTAATCACCCTTGTCCTCTGTCCAGGAGTTGCAAGTAGTTTCTGGTGTTTGTAGTATGCTGGAGGCCGTGCGCAGCGCTGACCGTAGGGGTGGGCTGTGATGCGGTAGGCACGTGGCCGGGTAAACCGGGCGCCCGTTTGGTGTCACGGAACCCTGTTCACATCGTTTGGGGCTGTGAGCGAAACTCCGGCCGGATCTCCTCATGGATGGAACCCGAATAGGCGATAAACCTAGACTAGAGACTCGAGTGTTTAGGTAGGCCGTGGCCGACACCCACGTTGGGCTTCCGCTTGAAGGTTGCCGAGTACATGTCGTGTAAACGGCGGTAAGTGGTGAGAGCGTGTGTGAAGAAGTACACCCCTGCAGGGTTAACATCATCTATTCGAATAGCCGTGTCCGCGGAAAAGGACTTCTGGGTTGCTTATATCAGTTCATAGACAAGTGAAAGTGGATACTCTAAAATACGCAAGATAAGCGTGAGTGCTATGGATGGCATTCTCGTAGGGAGACGGGAGCGGATCCATAGTGGTGTATTGATATGGTGAATATGTGGACTCGTGTGCGCCACCTCAAAAGAGTCGCTTGCAGTCGTAGTTTAGGATAGCCACCGAGTCAAAGCTGGCTTGCTGCAGTTAAACCCCACCATCCCCTTGTTGAAAATGATGCATATGTAGTTAGTTCTGATGTAAGTCTTGCTGGGTACATTTGTACTCACGTTTGCCTATTTTATGTTTTTGCAGAGAGACTTCAGTCTCACTAGTAGTTCCACGTGGACTTCGACGTTTAGCTTGTTACCTCAGCTACGATCTTGTGCCCTCGGCAGGATCTGATAGATAGTCAGGCTTCTCAGCCTTTTTCATTTATAGATGCCTGTACCCAGACATGATAGCTTCCGCTTGTGCTTTGATTTGTATGCTCTGAATGTTGGGTCATGAGACCCCTGTTTGTAATATCTCGCTCCTCGGAGCCTATTGAATAAATACTTGAGTCGTAGAGTCATGTTGTGATGCCATGTTGTATTTGCACATATCGAGCATATTGTGTGTATGTTATTGAAATGCTTGGTATGTGTGGGATCTGACCATCTAGTTGTTTATCTTTAGTAGCCTCTCTTACCGGGAAATGTCTCCTAGTGTTTCCACCGAGCCATGGTAGCTTGCTACTGCTCCGGAACACTTAGGCTGGCCGGCATGTGTCCTTCTTCGTTCCTGTGTCTGTCCCTTCGGGGAAATGTCACGCGATGAATACTAGAGTCCTGTTAGCCCGCTACAGCCCGGTTCACCGGAGTCCTGCTAGCCCAGTGCTACAGCCTGGATTCACTCGCTGATGACCGACACGTTCGATGCTGGGTCATGGATGCCTGTCCCTGTAAGTCTGTGCCACTTTGGGTTTACGACTAGCCATGTCAGCCCGGGCTCCTTATCATATGGATGCTAGCGACACTGTCATATACGTGTGCCAAAAGGCGCAAACGGTCCCGGGCTAAGGTAAGGCGACACCCATGGGAATACCGTGCGTGAGGCCGCAAAGTGATATGAGGTGTTACATGCTAGATCGATGTGGCATTGAGTCGGGGTCCTGACAGCGTTGGTATCAGAGCTTGACTGCTTGTAGGATTACCAAGCCAAACTGGTCGAAGTTGAGTCTAGAAATTCTTTAGTTATATGAGGGATTTGATTGTGGGATGGAACGTAAGGCTCTTTTTACTCCTTATACCTTATGCCTTCTGATCTGAGTCATCTTATCTTTCCTGCGGGGATTAAGAACTAGGCTATCTCTTCTTTCTATTAGGATCATGTGTTACTAATCAGTGGACTTATAAGATTGTTGGATTTAAGTCTCAGTTCAGTTCCTACTACTTCCGTATGTTAATTGTTGATCTCAAAACCTTGATATTGTGCTTCTGAGTGGTTATGCCACCATTTTTGTGAATGTCTCAAATCTTTTCTGAGCATTTACAGCCGTTATGCTGTCCGAGTCATCCCAGGTTTCTAAGTAGTCTGATGCAATTGCAAATCCTTTCTTCCCGTTTCAATGTTCCCATGGGCCAGATTAACCACACTAATCAGTGAGTTGAGGTACTTCGTTACCTTGACATATATGTTGGAGATATTATTATGACCCTAGGTGTCTTAGGGGATCATCTAGTAATTTAGCCATGATTTGTGTTCCCAGTGTGATGATTCTGGCCATCATTCTCGAAAGCATCCCGTGATGCTACTTAGTAATAGGTATTCCGTTCCTGGGTTCTTGAACCCGAGATTCACTCTACCTACTTCATGTTGATAGTAATTGCTAGTGCCTTTAGGACATTAGTAACCTTTGCGATAGTCCTTGAAGTCCGTGGTATCTTCTTCTTCCAAATACCATGAACTACCTATGGCAGAAATTCCTCGTTGAACTGGAATATCACAGCAGGATTATTCTTGATGAGTTCTCCATTATATATTGTGGCTCTGCCAGTTCTACCTTTCTGCATGGGTTATCCTGAAGAAATATGTTGAACTTCATTCGACATGCTAATCCATGCATCCACAACTCAGAAAATTATATGTTCCTTTGAGTTGTCCCTCTTTAGTTGTCTACTGGACTTCGTCTATCAATTGATATCAAGGTATGCATGCATTCGTTTATCGATGCCTATTACCCTTGTGGTCCGTCAAGCCATTCTGTCCTGAATGACTTGGAGAAACAAACTCCAGTACCTCATCCATATCTAGGATTGGGTCAAAGTAGTTGTATTCCGCAGATCAAATGCCAATCCAGCTTTTGGTTCTGTTCTACCTTGGAGTATTACCCCCCTTATGTCAGAATTGTCATGAGAACTGCACCAACTCTCATGAATTTTGACGTAGTGATACTTCTCACCATCATTAGTCATTCCTCGGCCCTCATGTTGATGCAACCGGAATACCGACAAATGAATTGTGATGTGTGAAATCAATACTCCCAGCAACCTCGTTGCTTGGTAGTTAAAGGGTAATAATTTCATTCTTAGCGTGTTGGTTTTTGAATCATCCTTCTAAGACTGATCGTGCTACCTAGTCCTTATTTCGGTGCACCCTTCGATTGATGAGTTAGGATCTTGTCAAGTCCTCACTCATTTGATCATATCGTCTTGCCCTCAAAAGCGAGATTGTTCTCGAGCTTAGTAACATACCGGTGGTTCGTGATTTTCCGAATATCTTCTCGGAAGTATTACCAGGTTGTTCCCTGACTGTTATGTTGAGCTCGTGATCAAGTTGGTTTCTTGTGAACCACCTTCTCTCCAAGAATCGGTGTTAGATATCCCTGAGCTAGTTGGTTAAGCTAGACAACAACTTGGAGAGTTGGAAGGTAAAAGCTTGCCTGACTTAGTTCGTTCCAAAGGGATATTCTTGTGTAGAGTGTGTTGAAGAAAGATGATATCTTCATCGATTGGTCCCTGTGATCAGTTGCTGGACCTATTGTCTTATCAATCCTTTGATTTGAGTGTGGGCTATCGTCAAATCAAATCAGTACCAACGATGCTCGTAATGTTGTCCTATTCGTGGTTGATCCCTCGAGCATACACCATTACATCTTTGGTCTGACCAATGCTATCACCGTGTTCACTTAACTATGGAATTCCTTTTAAAGGGAAACCTAGATGAATTGTTGTTGAGCCCATTGACAACATCCTTATCTCCTTCATGATTTTGTTGAACATTAAGCTAGTGTTGGAAACTTTTGAAAGCATTTGTTCATGCTAGCTCATGAAGCATATGTTTGGATAAAGGTAGTGACTTCCTTTAATTCATGTGCATCTGATGCAAGTTGCCGCCGTGGATTCGAGAAAGTCAATGTTGTTTCCTTTGGAATCATCCCAAATCAGTCATGCACACGTGCGAAGAATTCTGTGGTTTGAAGACTTGCAACCTTCAATCTATATGTACCCCTAGCACACCAAGCCACTGATTGATTTGTTCAAGGAGAAGGAGTTCCTTTATAAGAGCTAATCCGGAATTATGTAAGGACTTCGATACCCTCGTTGATGGTTCCCCCTCCTGAACTCGGTAGTGTTTTATTATAAGACTACTTTGTGGTCATGCTTGTCTTGGACAACGTGTTCACATGTTTGTAGCAGAACTAGCTCATGTTTTGGAGCTTGCTATCGTAGTTCATCTCCCGAGAATCCCGCAACGTCATCTCGTCGATTTGTGTTGCAAACTTCCGTTTTTCTTCCTAGACTCGATGACTCTGGAATATCCTGAAACCAACCAGATCTGAATCTCAGGCAGATATGATGGTTGGAATATTTCCCAAGAATTATAATATTGGTCGCGCGATAACCGGTAAAGTGGATGTCGTGGCCAACACACCCAGCCGGAAGACCTGTTATTATAATATCTTGATAGATGAAGTTGGCCACCTCCCCATAGGGATTTCGTAGGGTTTACTCGCTAGTTGCCCCTATGGATTTCTGAGATCCCGAAGTCCGACCTTTTTACTTGATGTTCTAGATATCAAACCATATCTATGAATGGGTTACACTAGCACATCAAGGAGAACATTAGAAGCGGAGTGCTAAATGTCTCTCGGTCGATCATCCAGATTTTATTTCCTTGGCCTCGCTAAGGTGAAATGTGAGAAGGTGTTATCTTCCTTGCATCTGCATCCTCCATCACCCTTCAACATGGTAGCAAGTTGTGTTGCCAGGATCCTTGACACGGATATTGGTAAAACCTTGATGAATGTGGAAATGCTCAAGTTCTTGAGAGCACGCACAAGCGCTACGTGTTATCATCGGCACTAACTGGGTTTGCTCTCAGTTTCCTCGGCAATGCTATGACCTTTTCAAACAATGAATTCACTCTCTATTGTTGGGTTCTTCCCCAGTTACCAGAATCATTCCCAGCATTTGCATTTTGTTCCCAGCTTGCACCGCCAATGTGTCATTCTACCATGGGTCTCTTCCATTTCCGGTGATAAGCAAATTCATCCATTACGTTGTCTTCAACAAGGTAATCCACATCATCCAAGTTTGAGTATGCCATTCTACCGACCCCCTCCAAACGATCGCTCGAGAATTGTCTTAGGCTGGTTTAAAGAGTTTCAATGATCTCTGAATCAAAAGTAATTCTTTCTGCCACTTAAGGGAATATCTCTATGAGTCACCTTCCCTAAGGTGTATCGTTATGGTATCATGGCAACTCAACTCCTCGCTACGTTGACAATCGTTTACCACCTTCTTAAGCGTGAAATTGTTGTCTACCTAGTGAACCTTCGTCATCCGTTTTTTTCCACCCCTCTTGATGTGTATCTCGTGTCTCAACCCGAGAGATGGTCCTATGTCTCATTCCGTGAGTTGTTCGATCTTCGAGAAGATCGACCCTTCTAGAGTCTCCTTCCTCCCTCCATGTCATGTTGACAGGATTTCTCAGAGCAAGACTTCAAGACAATGATGGTGATCGAATCAACGTTCCTATGAAGTGCACCCTGGATCGTGAAGATTATACTAGTTGCATTTCCCCTTCACCTTACCCTACACTCGAATCTCGGGGCGAGATTTTTGTTTAGTGGGGGTGAGTTGTCACAGCCCTAGAGTATTGTTTGTAAATAGTTGCATCTTCATCCAGGCATCATATTTAAATTTCTGAAACTTGAACTGAGGAATTTTGGAAGCCTCAAAAACTTAAATAAAAGAGGGGCAAAGAACCCTGGAAAATGCATTCAATGTTTTCAAAATGGCCTTAAATAATGTTGGTTATATTTTGGCAAGGGTTTTGCACCAAACCAAAAATAATGAACATTTTTGAGGAATATTTTGAGCACTGAATTTAAATCATTACTTTATTTGCATTTGGAACTATATTCATAACTTGTATAGAATATATTTCCAAATACCCTGAAACATTTTATGTGCTTTTGGAAAAGTCCATTAAGCAGCATAAATATTTTCAGAGGAGTTTTTGGCATTGTTTGAATTATTTTAAATTCAAACCAGTGGCAAAACAGATTAAATAAAAGAAAACAGAACTGAAATAGAAATAAAAGAGAGAGAGAGAAGGAAGTTACCTGGCCTCACCCGTGCAGCCCACCAGAGCCGGCCCAGCTCCTGTGCTGGTCCAGCACTGTGCGGCCCAGCCCACCTCCTCCCCCTTGTCATCTTCCTCCTCTGCCAGGAGGACGAACAGAGGCGAGGCGTGGCGCGCGCCCGAGAGGCCCCGGCCACCTCCTGCTTCCACCGAGGCGTTCCCGAGCCTCCCCCTCACGCCACCACGATGCCACGACCCCCCCCCCTGGTGGCTCTCTCTCCTCTCCCTCACTCGCTGCTCCCCTTCCCCTCTCCCTCTTCGTTCTTCGCCCGAACAGAGAGCCGCCGCCGTCGTTCGCTGCCACCACGCCCACCATGCTCCTCTCGCCTCCCCGTGTAGTTTGCAAACTCCGCCACCGCCTGTTACGTCGCCTCGAGCAAGCCCCGAGCGCTCGGACGCCCCAACTCGACCGCATCGACTCGTCTTCAAGCTTCGGTCGCCGGAGATCGCCGTCACTGTCCCGTCGCCCCAGGCCTTCCCCGAGCACGCCGACCGTCTCATCGTGATCTCCGTGAGCCCCTGCTTCGTTAACCCCTAACCCCATGTCCGATTTCGAGTTCCAGCCGCTCCCTCCACCGGAGCCGAGAAGCTCCGCCGCACGGGCTCGTCGCCGGTGAAGCCCCGGTGACCTTTTGGTCCCACGCATGCGTCCGTTGCACTCGTTACGTCCCGTAGAGTAAAACTAGCGCGACAACCGTCTCGTTTGCACACCGCAGCGCCGGTCCCGCGAACCCCCGAGCTCCGGCCGCCGCCGGGGTCGATGCCGCGCTCAACTCCGGCCACCCCACGCCCTCTCGTGGGTCCCCCTAAATGCGCGGGAGCACGGGCTCACCCTTGGTGCCCTCAGCGCGACCAGCCGCGGGCTGTAGCGCCGTCCCGAGCAACTCCGGCGAGGTCTCGCCGTCGCCGTGGTCGCCGGCGTCACTTGCTGACGTGGCTGGCTTAGTTAGCCACTAATCACCGCACCGTGTCACTGGCACTGGGCCCCACGTCTTAATTAATCTTAGTTTATTTTCTGTTTAGTTTAACTAACCACATGGGCCCCACCCGTCAGCTTTGACCACGCTGACATGGACGTTGACCGACCCCACACGTCAGTATTGACCTGCTGACGTGTCTGTTGACCCGGCCCCACCTGCCATTGACACTAACCAGCCTCAGTCACTGACCAGTGGACCCCACTGGTCAGGTTTGACCACCAGCAGCGTCTGTTGGCCTGCTGACGTCACAGTGACGCAGTGCTGACGCAGTAAATCCTTTTCTGGATTTATTTATTATTCAGGAATTTCAGAAAATGCCCTAAACTTCCATAAATCATAGAAAATTAACCGTAACTCCAAATTAAATAAATTATATATGAAAAATCATCAGAAAAATTCAAGAAATCCATCTGTACCACTTTCATGCATGTTAGAACAACTTATAGCTGCTGTTTAGCACAAATCAATTAAAGGGCATTTAAATAATCACATATGGAGTTTGAATTTGAATCTTGTATTCAAACCAACTTCATTTAATCTGTTGCTAGTTGCATTAGCTCAAAACACATTCGTATTGCCATGTCATGAGCATGCATCATATTGTGCATTGCATTGATTGTATTTCTTCCTTGTTGCCGGTATCTGTTCCCTCCCGGTAGACGATGTTCCGACGTTGTGATCGTTGACACTGATGAAGACTCAATGTTATCTTCAGAAGTGCCAGGCAAGCAAAACCCCCTTGTTCATTCCGATACAATCCTACTCTCTCGCTCCTGCTCTCTTTTAATGCATTAGGGCAACAACGATTCATCTGTTACTTGCTGCGGTAGCTGAACCCCTTTATCCTCTGCATGACCTGTCATTCCACAGTAAATAGATGAAACCCACTAGCATGAGTAGGAGTTGTTTGAGCCCTGATGTGCCTACTAATTTATGTTGTTTGTCATGCCTGCTACTGTTAGAGCTGAGTCGGGTCTGATTCATCGGGGATGAATCAGAGGCGTGTGAACATGTCCTACTGTGTGTGAGCTAAGTGTGTGAACACGATTTGGTAAAGGTAGCGGTGAGAGGCCATGTAGGAGTACATGGTGGGTTGTCTCATTGCAGCCGTCCTCAGGAACTGAGTTCTGTGTTTGTGATCCATGATTCAGCTACTACCACGCATTGGGCCCGAAACCAATGGACCCTCTCGGCTTCTTAATCACCCTTGTCCTCTGTCCAGGAGTTGCAAGTAGTTTCTGGTGTTTGTAGTATGCTGGAGGCCGTGCGCAGCGCTGATCGTAGGGGTGGGCTGTGATGCGGTAGGCACGTGGCCGGGTAAACCGGGCGCCCGTTTGGTGTCACGGAACCCTGTTCACATCGTTTGGGGCTGTGAGCGAAACTCCGGCCGGATCTCCTCATGGATGGAACCCGAATAGGCGATAAACCTGGACTAGAGACTTGAGTGTTTAGGCAGGCCGTGGCCGACACCCACGTTGGGCTTCCGCTTGAAGGTTGCCGAGTACATGTTGTGTAAACGGCGGTAAGTGGTGAGAGCGTGTGTGAAGAAGTACACCCCTGCAGGGTTAATATGATCTATTCGGATAGCCGTGTCCGCGGAAAAGGACTTCTGGGTTGCTTATATCAGTTCATAGACAAGTGAAAGTGGATACTCTAAAATACGCAAGATAAGTGTGAGTGCTATGGATGGCGTTCTCGTAGGGAGACGGGAGCGGATCCATAGTGGTGTATTGATATGGTGAATATGTGGACTCGTGTGCGCCACCTCAAAAGAGTCGCTTGCAGTCGTAGTTTAGGATAGCCACCGAGTCAAAGCTGGCTTGCTGCAGTTAAACCCCACCATCCCCTTGTTGAAAATGATGCATATGTAGTTAGTTCTGATGTAAGTCTTGCTGGGTACATTTGTACTCACGTTTGCCTATTTTATGTTTTTGCAGAGAGACTTCAGTCTCACTAGTAGTTCCACGTGGACTTCGACGTTTAGCTTGTTACCTCAGCTACGATCTTGTGCCCTCGGCAGGATCTGATAGATAGTCAGGCTTCTCAGCCTTTTTCATTTATAGATGTCTGTACCCAGACATGATAGCTTCCGCTTGTGCTTTGATTTGTATGCTCTGAATGTTGGGTCATGAGACCCCTGTTTGTAATATCTCGCTCCTCGGAGCCTATTGAATAAATACTTGAGTCGTAGAGTCATGTTGTGATGCCATGTTGTATTTGCACATATCGAGCATATTGTGTGTATGTTATTGAAATGCTTGGTATGTGTGGGATCTGACCATCTAGTTGTTTATCTTTAGTAGCCTCTCTTACCGGGAAATGTCTCCTAGTGTTTCCACCGAGCCATGGTAGCTTGCTACTGCTCCGGAACACTTAGGCTGGCCGGCATGTGTCCTTCTTCGTTCCTGTGTCTGTCCCTTCGGGGAAATGTCACGCGATGAATACTGGAGTCCTGTTAGCCCACTACAGCCTGGTTCACCGGAGTCCTGCTAGCCCAGTGCTACAGCCTGGATTCACTCGCTGATGACCGACACGTTCGATGCTGGGTCATGGATGCCTGTCCCTGTAAGTCTGTGCCACTTTGGGTTTACGACTAGCCATGTCAGCCCGGGCTCCTTATCATATGGATGCTAGCGACACTGTCATATACGTGTGCCAAAAGGCGCAAACGGTCCCGGGCTAAGGTAAGGCGACACCCATGGGAATACCGTGCGTGAGGCCGCAAAGTGATATGAGGTGTTACATGCTAGATCGATGTGGCATTGAGTCGGGGTCCTGACAGAAAGAGAATGAAAGTCATTCCCTATGCATCAGTCATAGGTTCTATAAAAGTATGCCATGCTATGGACCAGACCTATTGTATACTCTGCCCTGGTTTGGCAAGGGAGTACTATAGTGATCTAGGAGTAGATCACTAGACATTGATCAAAATTATTCTTAGTAGAATAAGGATATGTTTCTCGATTGTGGAGGTGATAAAAGAGTTTGTCGTAAAGAGTTACATCGATGCAAGCTTTTACACCGATCCAGATGACTCTAAGTCTCAATCTGGATACATATTGAAAGTGGGAGCAATTAGCTAGAGTAGCTCCGTGCAAAGCATTGTAGACATAGAATATTTGCAAAATACATACGACTCTGTAATATGACAGACCCGTTGACTAAACTTCTCTCATGAGCAAAACATGATCATACCTTAGTACTCTTTGGGTGTTAATCACATAGCAATGTGAACTAGATTATTGACTCTAGTAAACCCTTTGGGTGTTGATCACATGACGATGTGAACTATGGGTATTAATCACATACAGATGTGAATATTGGTGTTAAATCACATGATGATGTGAACTAGATTATTGACTCTAGTGCAAGTGGGAGACTGAAGGAAATATGCCCTAGAAGCAATAATAAAGTTATTATTTATTTCCTTATATCATGATAAATGTTTATTATTCATGCTAGAATTGTATTAACCGGAAACATAAATACATGTGTGAATACATAGACAAACATAGTGTCACTAGTATGCCTCTACTTGACTAGCTCGTTTATCAAAGATGGTTATGTTTCCTAACCATGGACAAAAGAGTTGTCATTTGATTAACGGGATCACATCATTAGGAGAATGATGTGATTGACTTGACCCATTCCGTTAGCTTAGCACTTGATCGTTTAGTATATTGCTATTGCTTTCTTCATGACTTATAGATGTTCCTGTAACTATGAGATTATGCAACTCCCGTTTACCGGAGGAACACTTTGGGTGCTACCAAACATCACAACGTAACTGGGTGATTATAAAGGAGTACTACAGGTGTCTCCAAAGGTACATGTTGGGTTGGCGTATTTCGAGATTAGGTTTTGTCACTCCGATTGTCGGAAAGGTATCTCTGGGCCCTCTCGGTAATGCACATCACTATAAGCCTTGCAAGCAATGTAACTAATGAGTTAGTTACGGAATGATGCATTACGTAACGAGTAAAGAGACTTGCCAGTAACGAGATTGAACTAGGTATTGGATACCGACGATCGAATCTCGGGCAAGTAACATACCAATGACAAAGGGAACAACGTATGTTGTTATGCGGTTTGACCGATAAAGATCTTCGTAGAATATATGGGAACCAATATGAGCATCCAGGTTCCGCTATTGGTTATTGACCGTAAACGTGTTTCAGTCATGTCTACATTGTTCTCGAACCCGTAGGGTCTGCACGCTTAAGGTTTCGATGACAGTTATATTATGAGTTTATGAGTTTTGATGTACTGAAGGAGTTCGGAGTCCCAGATGAGATCGGGGACATGACGAGGAGTCTCGAAATGGTCGAGATGTAAAGATCGATATATTGGACGACTATATTCGGACTTCGGAAAGGTTCCGAGTGATTCGGGTATTTTTCGGAGTACCAGAGAGTTACGGGAATTCGCCGGGGAGTATATGGGCCTTATTGGGCCATACGGGAATAGAGGAGAGAGGCCAAAAGGAAGGAGGCCTGCGCCCCCCCCCCTCTGGTCAGAATTGGACAAGGGGGGCAGCCCACTTTTCCTTCTCCCTCTCCTCCTCTTTCCTTCTCCAACAAGGAAAGGAGGAGTCCTACTCCTCCTCTTTCCTTCTCCAACAAGGAAAGGAGGAGTCCTACTCCCGGTGGGAGTAGGACTCCCGCCTTGGTGCGCCTCCTCCATAGGCCGGCCGCCTCCCCCCTTGCTCCTATATATATGGGGGCAGGGGGGCACCCCAAAGACACAACAACAATTGATCCTTGAGATATATTAGCCGTGTGCGGTGCCCCCCTCCACCATAGTCCTCCTCGATAATATTGTAGCGGTGCTTAGGCGAAGCCCTGCGACGGTAGAACATCAAGATCGTCACCACGCCGTCGTGCTGACGGAACTCTCCCTCGACACTCGGCTGGATCGGAGTTCGAGGGACGTCATCGAGCTGAACGTGTGCTAGAACTCAGAGGTGCCGTAGTTTCGGTGCTTGATCGGTCGGGCCGTGAAGACGTACGACTACATCAACCGCGTTGTTCTAACGCTTCCGCTTTCGGTCTACAAGGGTATGTAGATTACACTCTCCCCTCTCGTTGCTATGCATCACCATGATCTTGCGTGTGCGTAGGAAATTTTTGAAATTACTACGTTCCCCAACAATTTTCATGAGCGCAAAAGTTTCTGTTTTTCAGCAAGATCAAATCAACTATCACCCAACATGATCCCAAAGGCTTTACTTGGCACTTTATTGAAACAAAGACAATAAAACATGATTACTACAGTAGCCTAATCATGTGAACACACAAAAAAGTAGGGGTAAATGTTGGGTTGTCTCCCAACAAGCGCTTTTCTTTAATGCCTTTTAAGCTAGGCATGATGATGCTCACATAAAAGATAAGAATTGAAACATAACAAGAGCATCATGAATCATAAGTTCCTCTCTCATAATAATTTTCAGTAGCATCACGAATAGATTCATCCATATAACCATCACATAAAGCATTTTTTTCATGATCCAAAAGCATAGAAAATTTATTACTCTTTATGGCATACATGTCATCATAATAATCATCATAGGTAGCAACTTTGTTCTCATCATAGTCAATTGAAACCTCTTCCAAAATAGTGGATGCATCACTAAATAAAGTCATAACCTCACCAAATCTACTTTCATCAATATTGTAATAAGATTCAACACCCTCCAAAATAGTGGGATCACTACTACCTAGAGTTGACACTCTTCCAAACCCAGTTTCATCATTGTAATCATCATAAATTGGAGGCATGCTATCATCAAAATAAGTTTTCTTATCAAAAGTAGAAGGAATCAAAGGATCATATTCATTATGCAAAGCATCACCAAGCTTGGGACAAGCATTATTTTCAGCAACTAAATCTTCAAACATTTCATACTCATCAAACATAGCATCCTAAAGCTTGTGGTTTTGCATATCATCATAATCATTCTTATCAGTAGCATGAATGGCACCAATAGTATAGCAAACATTATTATCATATTCTTCCAAGCAAGTGCCAAAAAGATCTTCAAGCTCATAAGAGACATCACTGTCTTCCAATCATAATCATCACAACAAGTAGTAGGCATCACAAAATCATACTCAATATCATCATCCTCCATCAACATATTTGATTCACTTTCATGAGGCACAATGGTGATAGGAGAAATATTACTTGGGAGAGTTACCTTTTTACCTCTACTTTTTCTTCTTTTATTTTTCTTCTTCACCACCTCATGTGTGGGGTTAATCAATTTTTTTGAGCTTCTCGTGGAAGAGGTTGATTGGTGTCGGGTGTTAGGTGCGACATATGCCAACGGGTGGCCTATAATTGTGGGATCCAGTAAGACATCGCTGGTGCCTGGAAACGGGATGAGGTGAAGACATGCACGCCAGCGGATCTTACCCAGGTTGGGGGCTCTCCGTGGAGATAATACCCATACTCCTGCTTTGCGGGGTCTCCGCATGATCACTAGATCAACAAGAAGCTACAAGAGGCTCCTTGAGCTGTTCGGTGTGAGGAGGAAGAAGGGCAAGGCTAGCTCTCTTCTCTCCCTATGGTAGTGTCTAAAACTATATGAGATCAACCCTTTGCATGGGTGCCTGGGGGGGTTTATATAGGCCTTCCCCCCGGGGGTACAATGGTAATCCGACTGGGCGCGGGCCCTAGCCGTCAGTGTCTATGGCCGCCGGCTTCTCTGCCGGCCGCTGGGGCCTGCTGACTGGTGGGTCCCGCCGGCTACCGGCTCACTGGACGACAGGCCGGCCCCACCGCTTGGGGGTCTTGTTAGGGGATGGTTACTGTTTCCTTGCCTTTGGTGATGAGGGCTTTGTCGAGGTAAGCATGGCTACAGTGCCGCCGCCTTGCGGGCTCTCATTGTAGCCTTACCTCATCTTGTCTTCTTAATTGTGTGCGTGCCCCGAGGAGGGGGGCAAGCCGGCCATAGGAAGCCGGCCACGCCCCAGGTCGACTGGGGGAGGCCAGGCCGCCTTCAGGAGTCTCTCTGACCGAAGGGGCCCGCCGCCTGCGGGCCGTACTGGCGGCCCGTCATGGAGGGCGTCATGATTAGCATCGCAACAGTGCCACGCCGGATGGGGGATGGCTGCCCCGTATGGCGTACTATAGCCATGCGTGCTCCAGGATTCGGGGGTGGCAGGCTCCACTGTTGCGACGCCCCATCCCATCATCGTTATGGGGGTGAAAATTTTAGGGCACGGCCCTGACCGCTTGCTAGGGGCCGGCCTTTTGGAGTCGATCTTCTTGGGCCGACTTCTTGGAGTCGGTCCCTTCCTGGTCGGCTTCTTGGAGCCGGCCCTATCGTGGCTTCCTCCAAGAGAGTTTTTGGGCTGGGCCACCTTCCGGTAGTCGGCTTGTGAGGTAGCCGGCTGGAGGAAGGCAGCCCTGCGTCTTGGGTGCTTCTAGGCTCGATCCGCCTATCATTTTTTAAGGGCCAAAGGGAGCCGGCTTGGCTACCCATGGTCATTTACTCCGATAGTAGTCCCCGAAGCTGGTTGGGCTTCGTGGCTGAAAGGGGGAACGAGAAGTGCAATCAGCTTCCTATCCCGAAGAGCCGGCAGCTAGGAGCCGGCTTCACTTTAGGCATGCCTTCTCGGTGATGTTTCTTCAAAATATGAAGGCGGGAACCAGCTGGCGCGCTAGCCAGGCTGCGGGCTGGCTGCCCGCTGCCTGCGCGCCACGTGGCACCCTTCGGCTGGAAGGGCCTGCCAGCCCACATGCGTCATGGGACGCCGCTGCAGACCGGGGCCCGCCACTTCCGCGCCTCGGCCCGGGCGCGGATCTTTTGCGGCCCGAACCGACTGCACGTCTTCCGACGGTGGTTTCCACTCGCCGTAAAAGCGCAATAAT
>NC_041391.1:633888976-633906950 GCF_002162155.2 Triticum dicoccoides
CCTCCTCGGCTTCACCGCACGAGGCTATAAGTAGGGGCGGGGAGGGGAGCGGCAGTCGCTCGCACGCTCGCCCTCGCTCCCCCATTCCCTTCTTCTTCTTCCTCTCCGTCGCCGCAACGGCTCTCCACGACGCCACCGTTCCGCCATTCTTGTTGGCATGCTGCGGTCTTGCTGCCGTCGAATCACGCGCTCTACACCGCCGCGCTCTCCATCGCCACGCTCTCCATCGCCTTCCCATCCTCATGGCTCCGACATCGAGCTCTTGGGACGGCTCCAACATTCGTGAAGACCACATCGACTTCCTCCGCAAGACGCGGCGGTTGCCGGACAGGGATCAAGTGCGGGTCCGCCTCACGCTGGAGCGGGAGATTTTGCCGGGGCCGGAGGAGGGCGAGCGAGTAATCTTTTACTCGCACTACCTGCGGCGTCGGCCTTCCCGCGAGCGGCTTCTTCCGCTTGTTTCTTGAGTTTTATCATCTCTAGCCGCACCACCTCACTCCAAACACGGTGGTGCTGCTGTCGGCCTTCTTCACTCTGTGTGAAGGCTTCCTCGGTGTCCTCCTCCACCATCGAACTTTGGGGGAGTTCTTCCATTCCAAGCTCGGCACGGTCGCCGCGGGCGTGCCAGCTCCATGCGGCGCCTTTATCGCGATATGGAGATCGACAGCCAACAACCCATTTCCGCCCATCACGCTGATCTAGTCGGTGAAGCTTTGGCAGAAATCTTATTTTTATGTGAAGAACATCGCGTCGCAAGGCAACTACATCAATCTGCCAGCTTACGTAGTCGGCCCGTCGGCTGGGAGACAGCCCTCGTGGTCCTACCGGGCCAGGTCGCTGACGCCGGCTGGGGCTGGCGCCGTCGCCTGGCTTCGGGTGCTGATCCAGTCGGAGCGCCTGACTGGGTCCGACCTGATAGCCGCCTTCGTGGAGCGCCGGGTGCTCCCGCTCCAAGGCCGCCCTCATTTGATCTCCCAGATGAGCGGCCGCTTCGACCCAAGCCAGCTGAGCACCAAGGAGATGCCGCACGACGAGGTATCTTACATGGTGAACTACATCGCCAACTGTAAGCTCACCGAGGAGTGGCGGTACGGCAAGGAGCCGTATTCTTGCGCCAACCCCCCGCTTGTGGTAAGCTTTCCTTCTTTTCTTGTTCTCTTGTTGCCGAGTTCTCTCTGGCCGGCTTCTGACCAGTCAGCTCGTTTTTGATCAGAACCCCCTCCTTCATCCTTCGGATGGGACCATGGGGGCGGAACGTGAGTTCGCTCCCGACCGCGTGGAGGACGACCTTGACGACCCCGACCTGGGGGCGGCCGCCTTAGACGACGACGCCGTAGGGGGAGGCAGCGAGATAGGCGGCTCCGGCTTCACCGCGGTTTCGATGACTGGCCTGATGATGATGAGACCGATCCTATTCCGCGCCGCCAGCCAGCATCCGACCATCAGGGCGTGGGCCCTTCTGGCGGGCCGGCTGCACGGGGCGGCGCGTAGAAGCGCCGGGCGGCGTCGACTCTCTTCGGTGGGCGGCTGAAGAAGCCCAAGGGTTCCGCGGCGGCGACCAAGCGGGACGAGGCGGCCGCGAAGGTGGCCCGCTTCCGCAAGGTGGTGAAGCAGCCGCGGGCAGTTTCGGCGTAAGTGTTAATTTTTGCACGCCTTTATTTCTTCTCTTCAGTCGGCATTCTTCTAAGCCTTTTCTTGTTTTATCAACCAGGGCTCCGATCTCTCCTGAGCGGACTACAGTCGCCTCCATAGTCAGAGGGACGGGAGGATCTGCAAGCTCCCGCGGCGTGGACCCCCGCGCCGAGATCCAAGTGGCGACAGAGTGGAACGCGCGGGAGGCGCAGGAGGAGCGGAAGGCGGAGGAGCAGAGGGCAGCTGCCGCCAAGGCGGCTCAGGAAACGACGGCGGAGTCGGCTGAGGCGCCGACCGACATGGTGGCCGAGGCTTAGGCAGAGGCCGCGGCCGCAGAGAGGGCGGCGGAGGCCCTGCGTAGCCAGCCTCCACAACTCTTCATCCCCCTCCGCTCCGTGGCCCCTGAAATCCCGGTGCACCTGTTAGAGGAAGCCAGCCGCGACCAGCCGGTGATGGAGAGGGAGGGGGGCGACATAGTCGTCCCGGAGGGAGAGGTGGCACCGCCACCATCGGCAGGAACAGGCCAAGTCGGCCAGCCCGATGCGTCGCTTGAGCAGCCGGCTGGAGGCGAGCCGACTGCGAGTGCGGACCTTGTGGTCCTGTCGCCGACTCGTCGGCGCGCAGGGAGGGCAACTTCACAGCCGGACCTGCAGAGGGCCGCGGGCTCCAGCTCGTTGTCGCATGACTTGGAGACGGCCAGCGTCAGCTCGCCCGGGTGGACGCCAGGCGGTGGGACAGCCGTGTTGAATGTGGCGGCGCAGGATGTCCAAAGCCGGCTCCAGTCTCAGGCCACCGCGCTGAAGCAGTACACCCAAGAATTTCTTGTAACGCGGTCGGCCATTCGGGTGAGTCTTCTTGCTCTTGATTTCTTCCGTGGGGGCGCGTCAGCGCACCCACTGGGTGTAGTCCCCGAGTTCCAAGTCGGCTGCTGAGGAGGCGGCTTGGAACTTCTCAGAAGACTTTGATTTAATGATTTGTTCTTGTTCGCACCTTCATCCTATTTGCAGGACTATCACAATCTCCACACCGCTACCTTCAACTCCCAGGCCTGGGAGATGAATCAGAAGACCGTCGATCTGACGGAGAGCCGGCGTGAGTGCTTTGTTTTTTATCTCATGTGGGGGCGCGTCAGCGCACCCACTGGGTGTAGTCCCCGAGATTTGGGCCGACTACTGAGCAGCCAGGTTGGATCTTTCCTGACGACTTCTTTCCGAATTTCTTCTTCTCCATATCGGTAGGGACAAATGCCGACTTGAGGGAGCATCTAGGTGTGGCCCAGACCGCCCTTCATGCCAGGGAGGCCGAGCTCAACACCTTGGCTCAGGAACGTGATCGCCTGGCCAAGAAGTTGTCCAACCAGGAGGAGAACCACAAGGCGGCCTTGAAGGCGGCGCAGGACAGCGAAGCCGCCCTCAAAGCCGAGTATGAGACCGAGGCGGCGAGCTGGCCCGAGGCGAGGCAGGCGCTGAGCGAAGGCTACAACTGGGTTGAAGATTTGATCGACAGTAGGCCGTCTTCTTCTTCACTTCTTTGCTCGTCCTTGTAATCTGGTTTATCTTCTGATTTGTTCTATTTCTTTCTTCTTTGTGCAGAATACTTCCCCGGCTACTCCGTCGCCGCCAACCAAGCCATAGAAGCTCACCGTGAGGCTTGGCGGCAAGCTGGGGTTGAGATCGCACCAGACGCCAATCGGTCGCTTGAGGAGCAGCTTCTAGCGATTCAAGCCCGCCTTTAGCCGGCCTACCGCGTGCTCCGCCATCTTCAGTGTGCCGGAGCGCGGGTGCTAGCCACCATCTGGCCCGGTGAGGTGATTCCCCGCACCCCCAGCCAGACTGCCGACTGGCTGGAGGTAGCAGTCAGCCGCCTGGAGGCCTAGAAGGCTTCAGCAGCTCAGTCCGGCGCTCGTCGGGCGCTAGAGTTTGTCCGGGCTTGGTATCCTGGGATGAATTTGGATCAGCTGCGCACCTGGCGGCAGGAGGCTGACGAGGAGCTGGAGGCGGTGCGACAGGCTATCATTCAGTGTGCCTCGGCGATCGCCGACTTCACCGACACCAGCGCCTTTGCTCCTGAGGTAAACGAAGACGGCGTTGCTCAGCCGGAGGAATGGTTCGGGCTGAACCCGGCAGACGGTGAAGACTCGGCGGAGGAGATTGACTCCAGCGACGAGGGCGGAGAGGAGGAGGAGGAAGATGGCGAAGACATTGTGCCGGATGGTGAAGCAGCCAGCCAGCTTCAGCCTGATCGTGCCTCCAGCAATGAGGCGCGTGCGAACGCACCACCTGCCACAAGCGACGATCAAGCCGAGACTCGCCAGCCGGCCACTCCTCCAACCAACACTGCCGTCTCCACCGACTTGCCCGACGCCCCAGTTGCTCCCCTGGCCTGACTCGCCATCTTTACTTTCCTGCTCGTTACTCCTTGAACAACTTTTTATTGAATTTGCGCAGTTCCACCCACTGGGGGTGTATTCAAACTATGTCAAATGCTGGCCTTTCAAAGGCCCTTTGTGTAAATATAATTATGCATGTGCTTGGCTTCCATTCCTACTTGCTTTTCATCTTTCGGCTATTTTCCTTTGTCGTCCTCCCTTTGGTCGCCGCCTTCCCAGCTTGACAGCTGCTCCACAGTCTGTGACCGGGTAAGGGATTGGCCGTCTGGGAGGGCAAGTACTCAAGCTTTCTTAGGTTGTAGCCGAGTAAGAATGGAAGTCGGCCAGCCGGCTGCTCTGATAGCCAGTTGGCGGGGGGGAGCCGTCTTGGGTTATATAAGTTCGTTAATCCTTAGCCGTTTTTTCGTGTGGGCATACTTTCCTGCTTTTGGCTCTTGCCAGCCGGACAGTCGATTCTTCGAGCTGCGACTTTCAACAAGAGAGGGCTTGGGTGCCGGCACACTACTTGTCTGACTGCATGTAGAACTTTAAATATAGCTCAAGGTGGCAAGTCCCCGGGCCGACTGATCGAACCTGGTGCCGGACGAAAAAAACGAATGTAGTGGCATAACCATGGGTATGATACCCATCATTCATAGATAAAGGAGGGTAGTCCCCGAGTACTCCTCGGGGGGCCCGTTGTCTCGTACTTTAGTACAAAAGGTAGCGTGGTACATACTGCATTTTAACTGTAAAATCTTCGGAGAAGATTGGCGTTCCATGGTCGCTCCGACTCCTTGCCGGAATCATCTCTCTTTCGTGCCTTCGGCTTCTGCGCGTCGATCAGGTAGTAGGAGTCGTTGCCTAGAGCTCGGCTGATGACGAAGGGGCCTTCCCAAGGGGCCGAGAGCTTGTGCTGGCGGTAGTTCGCTGGATCAGCCGGAGCACAAGATCTCCCTCTTGGAAGGATCGTGGCTTGACCTTCCAGTTGTGGTAACGGCGTAGACCCTGCTGGTAGATGGCGGACCGGCTGAGGGCTAACAGCCGGCTTTCTTCCAGCAAGTCAACGCCGTCTTCTCGTGCTTCCTTGGCCTCCGCCTCCGTGTACATGGTGACCCGAGGTGAGTCGAACTCGATGTCAGTTGGGATGACAGCCTCGGCACCATATACAAGGAAGAAAGGGGTGAAGTCGGTTGACTTGTTCGGGGTAGTGCGCAGACTCCAGAGGACGGCCGACAGCTCGTCGAGCCAGCAGCTGGCCGAATGCTCCAGTGGCACGACCAGTCGGGGCTTGATGCCGGAGAGGATGAGGCCGTTTGCTCGCTTGACTTGGCCGTTTGACTGTGGGTGGGCAACGAACGCTAAGTCCAGTCGGATGCCCTGTGTCGCGCAGAAATGTGCCAGTGCTCCCTTGGCAAAATTTGTGCCATTGTCGGTGATGATGCTGTGTGGTACTCCATACCGGGTTGTAATATCTGCGATGAATGTCACGGCAGTCGGCCCATTCAGTTTCTTAATTGGCTTTGCTTCAATCGACTTGGTAAATTTGTCCACGGCGACAAGAAGATGTGTCATGCCGCCGTGCGCCGTCTTGAATGGGACCACCATGTCCAGTCCCCAGACGGCGAAAGGCCAGGGGAGGGGGATGGTCTTGAGTGCAGAAGCCGGCAGGTGCGGTTTGGAGGCGAAGATTTGGCACCCTTTGAAGTGTTTGACTAACTCCTTGGCGTCCTGGAAAGCAGTTGGCCAGAAGAATCCATGGCGGAAAGCTTTGGCGACAAGTGACCTTGAGGCCGCATGGTGGCCGCATTCGCCCTGGTGGATGTCTTCGAGGATTTCTACGCCTCTCTCTGGCTCGACGCAACACTGGAAAACTCCAGTAACGCTGCGCCTAACAAGCTCTCGGTTCATTATTGTGTATGCTCCGGCTCAGCGTTGGACTTGTCTTGCCGAGATCTCATCAGTCGGCAGTTCTCCGTTTATCAGGAAGTGGAGGATGGGCTGGGCCCATGATGGAGCTGTGACTTCTTCTATTGCCAGAACGGCTACTACAACTAGGGAGGGTGGGCTGGGTTGTGAAGAGTTGCAGTCGGCCTCCACCTGCTGTGTCGGTGCAGTCCTCGGGACGGCTGCAGTAGTCCCCGGGCCGGGTTCGACTATGGCAGTCCCCGAGCCAGCTGTCGAAGTCCCCGAGCCGCCTGCTTGGTTCCCCAAGTCGGATCCGACTGCATCGGGGCCAGGCGGCACGAAGATGGAACTTGACTCCGGAGATGGCTTGACAGACGGCTTGAGGAGGCGCTGGAGGGCGATGCCGGTTGGTATAGCCTGCGGGGTGGAGCCTATTCGTGCCAGTGCATCTGCTTGCTCGTTGTCGGCCTGTGGCACGTGGAGGAACTCGCACCCCTCGAAGTATCCGCTGATTTGCTGAACAAGGAAACAGTAGCTTGCCATGTTTGCATCCTTGGCGTCCCAGTCGCCTGATGGTTGCTGGACCACCAAGTTCGAGTCGCCATAACACAGGATCCGGTGGATGCCGAGTTCCTTGGCCAGCCGGAGCCCGTGTATGAGCGCCTCGTACTCGGCTACATTGTTGGAGGTGGCAAAATGGATTTGCAATGTGTATCTGAGTTTGCCGCCTTTGGGAGAGGTGAGGACGATGCCGGCTCCCAAGCTAGTGCACATCTTGGATCCATTGAAGTGCATCCGCCAATGAGTGGAGTCGGGGGTCGGTGGCAGGTACTGGGTCTCGGCCTAGTCGACGAGGAAGTCGGCCAATGCTTGGGACTTGATGGCGGTGCGGGGCTGGTAGTAGATCGTGTAAGGAGCCAGTGCAATGGCCCATTTTGCCACTCGGCCGGATGCATCCTGGCTGCCTATGATCTTGGCGAGCGGGGCAGTGCATACGACCGTGATGGGATGCTCTTGAAAGTACGGCTTGAGTTTCTTGGAGGCGAAGTACACACCATAGCACATCTTCTGATAGTGCGGGTAGTTCTGCTTTGAGGTGGACAGTACTTCCCTCAAATAATATATCGACCTCTGGACTAGCTGAGCTCGGCCTTCTTCTGGACGCTGAACCACTATAACTGTGCTGACCACCCGGCTAGTGGCAGCAATGTAGAGGAACATGGGCTCTTTCTCAGTCGGTGCCGCCAAGACAGGCGGTGTGGACAGCATCTTCTTTAGCTCGTGGAAAGCTTGGTCCGCCTGGTCATTCCACTCGAAGTGAGTGGACTTCTTCATGAGTCGGTAGAGGGGGAGAGCCTTCTCTCCGAGCCGGCTAATGAAGCGGTTCAAGGATGCCAGGCATCCGGTGAACTTTTGGACGTCTCGCAGTTTGGTAGGAATCTTCATTCTCTCTATGGCCTTGATCTTCACTGGGTTGCATTTGATGCTGCGTTCGGAGACCAGGAAGCCTAGAAGTTGGCCGGCTGGTACCCCGAACACGCATTTCTCAGGGTTGGGCTTGATCTGAAACCGGCGCAAATTTTCAAAGGTCTCCTTGAGATCTTCCAGCAAGGTGTCGCGTTTCTCCGTCTTCACCACAACATCGTCTACATAGACGTGGGCATTTCTGCCGAGTTGCTTGAGGAGGCATTTCTGCATGCAACGCTGAAAAGTGGCACCGGCATTTCTCAAGCCGAATGTCATAGTCAGGTAACAAAAAGCTCCGAATGGGGTGATGAAGGCAGTCATCAAGCGGTCAGCTGGGTCCAATTTTATCTGGTGGTAGCCCGAGTAAGCATCCAAGAAACTCAACAGCTCACATCCGGCTATGGAGTCTATCACTTGATCAATTCTTGGCAGAGCAAAAGGATCTTTAGGGTAGGCTTTGTTGAGGCTGGTGTAGTCAATGCACATGGGCCACTGCTTGTTCTTCTTTAACACCAGAACCGGGTTAGCAAGCCACTCTGGAAAGAACACCTCCATAATGAAGCCGGCTGCCAGAAGCCGGGCTATTTCTTCTCCGACTACTCTTGTCTTCTCTTCTGATAGGCGGAGCAAGGGCTGCTTAACCGGCTTGGCGTCAGATCGGACGTGTAGCTTGACCATGCGAAGATGTCCCGATTCTCACGGAGGAAATTGACGAGCTCGCTTTCATATTTGCTGTCGAGGCCGGTGCCCATGACAGCGTACCTCTCCGGGTGCTCCGGGTCCAGAGGTATCTTCTTTGTCTCTTTGGATGGCTGGAAAGAACCTTGAGCATCACATTCCTTGGGGTCGGGGGACAGGGCCGGCTGCTTGCCAGCCATGGCCACGACTCGATCCAGCATCTTCTTCTCTTCAGAAATCACGAGGGACTCGGCCAACCGGCTGCTAGCTGCTGCACACTCGGAGGATTTCTTGTAGTCTCCGGCTATGGCGATGATGCCCTTGGAACTCGGCATCTTCATCTTGAGGTATGCATAGTGAGGTATAGCCATGAACTTGGCCAAGGCTGGTCGGCCAAGCAATGCGTGGTACGGGCTCTCCAGATCCACTACCTCAAACCATATTGCTTCTCGGCGGAAATGATCCTTGCCCCCAAAGAGGACATCCATCTTAATCTTGCCGATTGGTGAGAAGGATAGGTCGGGTACGATGCCATGGAACACAGTCCGACTTGGCATGAGCTGCTTCGGCTTGATGTTGAGCTTCTCCATGGTATCACGGTACAGTATGTTGATGCTGCTCCCGCCATCTATCAGCACGCGGGAGAAACGGGCGGCTCGTCTTTCTGTCGCGAGGGTGGCATCCAAAACCAATGCATAGGAGCCAGGAAACGGCATCACCTCTGGGTGATCGGCTTGGCTCCAGCTGATGGGCTTCTCCGACCAGTACATAAACTCGGGGTTGTTGGAGGCGACTGCATTGACTTCTTGCTGCTGTCGGCGCCGGCTGCGCCGGTCTTCAGTTTGGCTTGTAAAGACAACGTAGGCGGCATGTTCATCGAGGAACTCGTCTTGAATAGCTCCGACCGTTGGCCGAGTGGCCGACTGTTGAGGGGCTGGAGGCGGCTGGCCTGCAGGCGCAGGCGGCAACAGCCCTTCGCCCTTGGAGATTCGCATGAGCCAATGGCACTTCTGAGTCGTGTGGTTGGACGGCTTCACGCCGCTGTGGAACTTGCAGGGGGCATCAAGGGTTTGCTAGTAGGAGAAAGCCGGCTGCCAAGCCGGCCTGCCTCCCTTCTGCTTCTTGGGTGCCGGCCGCCCTTGAGGTTGTTCGTCTTCGACCGTGGCCACCTGCCGACTGGTGGAAGACGGCATAGGAGCCTTGCGCTTGTGGTCGGTCTGGTACGGGCATCAGCTGGATTCTCCAGCCGGCGTCTTGGGAGTCGGCGCCAACATGTTTCCGGAGGCGTCTACTCGGAGCTCAGTCTTCATCGAAGAGTCGGCTTTGGCGTACTTGTCTGCTATGATCAGCAGCTCGTCGATGGTAGTCGGCTCATCGCAGAGGAGTCAGTGCTTGAGAAGGGTGCCTTCTCTGCACCCGGCGGTGAAGTACTCTATGGCCTGAACCTCATGCACCCCCTCGCAGGAGTTGCGGAGCTTGGCCCACCGCGTGAGGTAGTCGCGGGTTGATTCATTGGGCCCTTGTACACACAAGGAGAGCTGTCGGGGCTTGGGAGCCCGTTTGTACGTGCTGGTGAAGTTGCGTATGAAGGCTTCTGTGAAGTCTAGCCAGCTGTTGATGCTATAAGGCTTAAGGCTATTGAGCCAGGTGCGTGTCGTTCCTTGGAGCATCAGGGGGACATATTTCACGGCAACGCGCCTGTTGCCGTTTGCTAAGCGAACTGCAGTGGAGTAGTCGATCAACCAATCTTCCGGCTTCACGGAGCCGTTGTACTTGGGCGTGTCTCTTGGGAGCGAGAACTCTTTGGGGAAGGGCTCGTCGCGGATGCGGGGGCCGAAGCAAGGCGGGCCGACATCATCTTCTTCTTCTAAAGCCAGGGATCACGCAAGGCGGTCGATCCAATGGCGGGCATCATTCTCGCCGACTCCTTCACGGCGACCTAGTCGGCCGCTGAGAGTCGGATGCGCGACAGGCGGCGGGGTGGGGTATCTCTCCCCACGAGGCGGAGGATGAGGCGGGTCGCCTCGTCGTTCCACACCTCGAGGGCGGCCTTCTGCGTCGCGCTCGATGGTGACTCGAGTCCGGCTACGGCTAGCAGCCGGCTCCTTCTCTTGTCTTGCACGGGCGCCGCCTGCAGTCGGCGTCCATGATGTCGCGTCGTGCTCTCAGCGAGGGGGGCTTCCAGTGCGGACGCTGGCTTCGTGCCGCTCTACGGCTGCGTCGATCAACTGCTGGATGCGTCGGGTCATGTAGGGGAGCTCGTCGGCCCCCAGTCCATTCAACTCGTCTACGATCGACTGGGCGGCGCATAGGTTCTCGAGGGGCGTGGCGTAGACTGGGCGGTCCGCTCCCAACATGCTGGCGATGGCCGCGCCGCGCTTCTTGACGACGCCGGCTCGGCTTGGCCCTTCAGGAGGCGGCGTACCGAAGGCGGCACGGTCACTTCGCGCTCGTGAGCTTCAGTGAGGCATCTCATGGAGGCTATCCTCTGGCCCTCCGCGAGGAGGGCAAGGCAGCATGCCTCCAGCATCTCGGCATCAGCATCGGCCCGGATGGGGGTGGACAGATCGTGCAGCATCGCTTGCAGGGCGTCATGGGCGTTTTTGCCAGAGGTGACGTCATGGCTGATGACTAGTACCTCGGTGACAGTGCTGCCGCCACTGTCGGCTCGAGGAAGAGGGTCATCGAAGATGATCACGTTGGTGGGGAAGGCGTCGAGCGACGCCATGTCAGAGTCGACAAGCATCGGGTCGGTGGAGCCAACTGACTCCATGTCCATAGTAGGCTCGCTGGAGACGTGGAGTTGGTCGAGGAGGCTGACGAGGCGGCTCTCGGGGCAGCCTGTGCCCGCGTCGGATGCGGGCTCGTCGGAGATACGAGCCTTGCCAAGAAGATCGGTGAGGCAGCTCGCTGCGCAGGCGTCGTCGATGCTTTGCAGCGCGTCGGGGCCAGCGCCATCGGGCGTGCCGGGCTGGATACGCTCGCTGGGGAGAAAAAAGGTTCCCGTCCAGAGCAGGTCTCCGGATGACGGTGCACCTGGCCCCATGGTGGGTGCCAAATGTTGGGTGGTAGGTGCGACATATGCCAACGGGTGGCTTATCATTGTGGGAGCCAGTAAGACATAGCAGGTGCCTGGAAACGGGATGAGGCGAAGACATGCACGCCGGCGGATCTTACCCAGGTTGGGGGCTCTCCGTGCAGATAATACCCCTACTCCTGCTTTGCGGGGTCTCCGCATGATCACTAGATCAACAAGAAGCTACAAGAGGCTCCTTGAGCTGTTCGGTGTGAGGAGGAAGAAGGGCAAGGCTAGCTCTCTTCTCTCCCTATGGTAGTGTCTAAAACTATATGAGATCAACCCTTTGCATGGGTGCCCCAAGGGGTTTATATAGGCCTACCCCCTGGGGGTACAATGGTAATCCGGCTGGGCACGGGCCCTAGCCGTCAGTGTCTATAGCCGTCGGCTTCTCCGACGGCCGCTGGGGCCCGCCGACTGGTGGGTCCCGCCGGCTGCCGGCTCATTGGACGACAGGTCGGCCCTACCGCTTGGGGGGCTTGTCGGGGGCTGGTTACTGTTGCCTTGCCTCTGATGACGAGGGCTTTGTCGAGGTAAGCATGGCTACAGTGCCGCCGCCTTGCGGGCTCTCACTGTAGCCTAACCTCGTCTTGTCTTCTTAATGGTGTGCGTGCCCCGAGGAGGGGGGCAAGCCGGCCATAGGAAGCCGGCCACGCCCCAGGCCGACTGGGGGAGGCCAGGCCGCCTTCGGGCGTCTCTCTGACCGAAGGGGCCCGCCGCCTGTGGGCCGTACTGGCGGCCCGTCGTGGAGGGCGTCATGATTAGCATGGCAATACTGCCACGCCGGACGGCTGATGGCTGCCCCGTACGGCGTACTATAGCCATGCGTGCTACGGGATTCGGGGGTGGCAGGCTCCACTGTTGCCACGCCCCATCCCATCATCGTTATGGGGGTGTAGACTTTTATGGCACGGCCCTGGCCGCTTGCCAGGGGCCGGCCTTTTGGAGTCGATCTTCTTGGGCCAGCTTCTTGGAGTTGGCCCCTTCCTGGCCGACTTCTTGGAGCCGGCCCTATCGTGGCTTCCTCCAAGAGAGCTTTTGGGATGGGCCGCCTTCCGGTAGTCGGCTTGTGACGTAGCCGGCCAGAGGAACGCGACCCTGCGTCTTGGGTGCTTCCAGGCTCGATCGGCCTGTCGTTTTTTCAAAGGGCCAAAGGGAGCCGGCTGGGCTACCCGTGGTCATTTACTCCGACAATTGGATAGGAAGCTCCTCCTCGTTACCTGATTCATCATAAGAAACACTAGGAGGGTATTGGGAAATATTTTCCCTTTCATTAGTACTCTCTTCATACTCTATTTCTTTTCTTTTCTTTAGATAGTTGGCAATATAAGGATTCTCAATGCAATTTACCGCACAAAACATATAAATTTCTTCCAGATCAAAATCAAGAACTCTATTGAGATTAAATTTTGGAATACCCTTAGTTATACGTTTCATTTCTTCATACCCCAAAAGAAGACTAAGCTCTTTATGATGCTCTAGGGTTATCAAGTTATCCCAATTTTTGGACACAATTTTATCATGAAACAAATAGCATTGGAGATTTAAATGAACACATTCATTGTGAATTTCACAAGGATGGCGAAAAATATTAAATCTTTTAGCACAATCATCTAGCCTCTCTTGCAACTTTTTTGTTTCTAAATATTTATGCTTCTTACAAAATCTATCTTCCCTTTTTGGTGCGTGTGTGCACTCCCAATTTACTCCGCAAAAATTTACATCCTTGTAGGATACATCATTATCATGGCTAGTGCACTCATCATTAGCATTTTGGATATTCAAAGAATTCATACTAACAACATTGCCATCATGCTCATTATTCATGCCAATCATTTTATTAAATTCTTCTTCTATCAATTGGGCACAATTTTCTGAACCATCATTTTCAAGAAAGATATTATAAAGATAATCAATAATATGATGCAACCTCAAGTACATTTTTTGTAGTTTTCTTTTTGTAAACCAAACTAGTGATAAAACAAGAAACTAAAATATTTGATTGCAAGATCTAAAGATATACCTTCATGCACTCACCTCCCCGGCAACGACGCCAGAAAAGAGCTTGATGTCTACTACGCAACTTTATTCTTGTAGGCACGTGTTGGGCCTCCAAGCGCAGAGTTTTGTAGGACAGTAGCAATTTTCCCTCAAGTGCATGACCTAAGGTTTATCAATCTATGAGAGGTGTAGGATAAAGATGGTCTCTCTCAAATGATCCTGCAACCAAATACAAGAAATCTCTTGTGGCCCCAACACACCCAATACAATGGAATATTGTATAGGTGCACTAGTTCGGCGAAGAGATGGTGATAAAAGTGTAATATGGATGGTAGAAATATATTTTTATAATCTGAATAAATAAAAACGGAAAGGTAGCAAATAGTAAACGGGCACAAAAACGGTATTGCAATGCTTGAAAATGAGGCATAGGGTGCATACTTTCACTAGTGCAATCTCTCAACAATGCTAATATAGTTGGATCATATAACCATCCCTCAAAGTGCGATGAAGAATCACTCCAAAGTTACTATCTAGCGGAGAACATAAGACAGAATTGTTTGTAGGGTACAAAACCACCTGAAAGATATTCTTTGCGTTTGATCTATTCAAGAGTTCATACTAAAATAACACAAATCTATTCTTTCCATTTGATCTATCCTTAACACCAAAGCAAATTCATATTCATAATACTTAATCCAACACAAATAACTTCAAAGAGTGCCCCAAGATTTCTACCGGAGAAACAAAAGACGAGAACGTGCATCAACCCCTATGCATAGATTACCCCAATGTCATCGCGGGAATCCGCGAGTTGAGTGCCAACACATATACCAAGTGAATCAATACGATACCCCATTGTCATCATGAGTATTCAATTGCAAGACATATATCAAGTGTTCTAAAATCCATAAAAGTATTCAATCCGATAACAACGAAATCTCAAAGGGAAAAACTCAATTCAACACAACAAGATAGAGAGGGGAAAACACCATATGATCCGACTATATTTACAAATCCCACGATACATCAAGATCATGACATCTCAAGAACACGAGAGAGAGAGAGAGAGAGAGAGAGAGAGAGAGATTAAACACATAGCTACTGGTACAAACCCTCAGCCCCGAGGGTGGACTACTCCCTCCCCATCGAGGTGGCTGCCGGGATGATGAAGATGGCCACCGGTGATGATTCCCCCCTCCGGCAGGGTGCCGGAACGGGGTCTAGATTGGATCTCATGGATACAAAGGCCTTGCGGCGGCAGAACTTCTGATCTAGGGCTGCCCTGAAGGGTTTTGGAATATTTGGGATTTTATAGGCAAAGAAGGGGTGAGGGAGGCCACCGAGGTGGGCACAACCCACCTGCGCGCACCTTGGGGCCCAGGCGCGCCCTGGTGGGTTGTGCACCCCTCGGGGCACCCCCTAGGTGCTGCTCTGGTCCATAAAAATTCTCCAAGGAGTTTTGCGGTGTTTGGACTCCGTTTGATATTGATTTCCTGCGATGTAAAAAATAAGCAAAAAAATAGCAACTGCCACTGGGCACTGGGTCAATAGGTTAGTCCCAAAAAATGATATAAAGTTGCTATAAAATGATTGTAAAACACCCAGAATGATAATATAACAACATGAATACTTCATAAATTATATATATGTTGGAGACGTATCACTAGTCCCCTCCTTGCCTCCAAATATGGTCACTCCTAGCTATTCCTCACCTTGGACAGCAGCCGCACCGGCGACCTGGGTTTGGCAAATCAAAAGATCCGATAAAGGTGGTCCCACCATGCTCATCATCCGCCGAGGACGACGTGAAGAGACTGGAAAAAACTGTTGGAGATATGCCCTAGAGGCAATCATGTGATGATGATATTTTGATATGTATTCATGAGTCCTTTATATTGTCCTTGAACATCATCAATGATATGTATCAGTAAGTATGTGACTTGTTTGTGGAACTATGTATTGTATGATGCACTACTAGGAAAAGGCCTACTAATGGCGCACCTAATTTGGCCATTAATGGCGCATTAGCGGTGCGCCATTAGTACCATGCCATTAGTATATTTTACTAATGGCGCACCCCCTGGTGCGCCATTAGTATCTGATATACTAATGGCGCACCACTGGTGCGCCATTAGTGTATACAGAAGTGCACCATTAGTATGCCTCCCAGGGGCCATGTATACCCAGGTGCTCTGGCATACTAATGGCGCACGGCAGCAAGATGCGCCATTAGTAACCTCGGCATACTAATGGCGCACTCTTCAGTGATGCGCCATTAGTATGCTTTGTCATACTAATGGCGCGCTGTCATGTGATGCGCCATTAGTATGAATATTAGTTTTTTTTTTATTTTTTATTTTCTGTTTTTTGCACATGTTACAAAATGTATAATTTGACAAAATATAGACAGCACACATCAACAACTGATTCATCGAATACAATAGAAGATTAGTCTTTGAATACAATTCATCATATTAGTCTCCGAATACAATTCATCATATTAGTCTCCGAATTGAAAAGATCGAACAAAGATAGAACATTATATTACAAGTCTCGAGACCGCGAGTAGCGAGTTTGTCTTCACATTACAAGTCGATTTCGATCATCTAAACTACCATCACATAAAAGAGAGTTGCGGTCATCAAGATGAGCATCATCACGATGAAACTCGTCTTCATCCGGTTCCTCCAACGCTCCCTCCCCTCTCCCGCTAGATAGCGGGTGTATCTAGATTCGGCCTCGGCCCTAGTGGTGTACCCTTTGTAACTGTTACCGCTGAATGGGTGAACCTGTCTCCAACACTCCTCCCAGTCGTCGTAGACTCCAGGAACCTTACCCTTGTACACGACATACGGGAGATATAGCTAGCAAACTGAGAAGCACATGCAGAGCCAACTAGTGAAGCCAATCAAGAACCTAGAGATATAGCTAGCAAACTGAGAAGCACATGCAGAGCAAGAGCAGAGCAGAGCAAAAGAACAAAGCATCAACTTTGTCAAGCGTATGAAATTGCTTAGGTTCAACAGAAAACAAAAATGCCCTGTCAATTTTCAATGCCCTATTTAATTGACCAAACAAGTGTTTTTATAGGCATAATACAGCAGCACAGTACTCCTAGTGATTCTTGGTGAACTGTGGAAGATTAAAGTACCAGATACTAACCATTTCAATAAATATTAAAATGGCCAAAAAAGGCATCATTTGATGAAGCAAACTTGAAGCAGTAGATTAACCAAAAATAAGCTTAACCCTTCAGATACTAACCATTTTATCTAGTGTATAGTTTCTTTGTTTCAGATAGAACCAAGTTTTATCTAGTAGATTAACCAAGTTTCAGATATTAACCAAGGATCTTCCCTTGCAGAAATTGCACATGCCATTCAGAAAGAAAAAGCATTCTAAAGTAGAGTTCAGAAAAAAATTTGTCATCATCAACTAACGTCTCAGCGACTTCTACTGTTTTTATTTTTTGAATTCTGGACTTCTACTGTTCTGTTATGTTGGGCTGCACGATGCCATACATTCCTCTATGCACTTCTAAACTTGTAAGATGTAACCTTTCTAGTACACTACAGAAAGAACAACATGGACGTCTCATGACAGCCGGGAGGAGACTTGGAGTCAAACTACCGCTAGCTTGCTCAACTCCCTATGTTCCGACCTCCACGTACAACAGGTGGTTGCATGCAAATTCTACCTACTCTTGGAAACATATAGAGTCACAGGGCGTTCCTTTCTTGTTTCTGTTCAAGAACCTTGAGAGGAAAAGACAACAAGTTGATGATTATTATCAGCAAAGACTAACCAAGACAAACAACGCTATAACTGACTGTTTTGGTTGCATTTGGTTTTTCTAGATGTACAATATCTAAAACTAATGAACCAGGAAGAAAAATGTGAAAAATTGTGAGAGGGGGAGAGGGGGAGAGGAGGAGAGGAGGAGGGGGAGCTCACGGGGGTAGGAGGAGGGTTGGTAGCACCACATTTTCTTGTATAGTTAACCAATTTTCTTGTCGGTTCAAGAGCTGGTAGCACCACATTGATGTGTTTATGCCAGCTAGAGCAGAACTAGTCGTCGAACATTTGACAGGGCAACAGCAACAGAACTAGTCATCCTCACAAGTAAAATAAACAGGGCAGCAACAACCAGCCATCATGCCTAACTGCCTACCCAATTCCCATTTCAATTTGCACTTGACCAAACCATGTCCATCGTGCCTAACAAGCAGCAACCTATTCATACAAGTCGGGTGAAACATGCATGTGCTAATCAAACATGAAGGAAGGGCATACATATATGATTATTAACCAATCCGAGAGACTTTGCGGGTTTTCTGAACCAAACCAAGTGCAAGTAGCAGTAGATTTTAGCCTTTCGCATCATCACCACTACGAATTCCATAACAGCCCTGACTAATTAACCGCATGATCATAGAAAAGGAGAAAAAATCCCCACCCAGTTCGTCGAACAGAGCAGAGCACAAAAATCCCCTCCAGTGAATTTTACCACGATCTACTACTTGGGGCCGCGAATTCGCAGGACTGTAGGAGCATGGAATGGATAATAAGGAGGCGCATACCTAGAGGAAGAGACGACCACCGACGATTCTGCGAAGTTGAAGAAGAAGAAGCCGATCTGGATGGATGATGACGATCTCCTCCGTGCGCTCCGTGGATATTTGGGATCCTGTGTGCGCTCAACAATGGTGTCGGGGCGGCGCTGGCGATGGTGGTGTGGACGGGGCGGCGCTGGTGTCAGGGCGGCGTCGACGGCGGCGGGGCGACGGTGGTGTCGGGGTGGCGCTGGAGACGGTGGTGTGGACGGGGCGGCGCTGGTGTCG
>NC_041391.1:633907622-633938636 GCF_002162155.2 Triticum dicoccoides
GGATAGCGATCGAGATGGAGGGGGATCGAGGTGGGATAGCGATCGAGATGGAGGGGGATCGAGATCGAGGTGGGATAGCGATCGAGATGGAGTGGGACCGGATCTGGCGAGGTGGGATAGTGTCCATGAAATTAAAAAATATTCATGATAGTTCAAAAAGTGCCCATGAAATACAATCGAGAAATGAAGTCTACGATTTAAATACAATCGATCTTAGCTAGCTATCTCTTCACAATCTTCTTGCCCTTCTTTTTCGCAAATGGAGTTCTTCTATGGAACGGACGTCCTTTAGGTAGGGTGGTCCTGCTTCTTCTTGTGGTGTATGCTGCTACTTCTGGCGCCTTTCGCTTCTTTCCCGGCTCTGGGCCTTTTGCTTCTTTCCCGGCAGTGGGCAGTCTTTCCAATTTTTCAACAGCTTATCTATTTCCTCGCCGCTCCTCGTACACGGGCGTTTTCGGGGTTCGGTTTCACCATCGAATAGATCCTTGCGTTTCCTCCACGGGTCATCGTCGCGAAGCCACCTTCGATGTCCCATGAACACGGTTTTCGAAGACCCGGGATCTCTATCTAGCTGGCGATACGTTGTGTCATCCATGCACCATACGCATCCAGAAAATCCGTGGACTACCTGCCCCGCGAGATATCCGTAACCGAGATAGTCGTGCACCGTCGTGAGCAGTGCGGCTCTCATAGGGAAATATTCTTTCTCTGCGGTGTCCCACATATTGGCTGGCGTTTTCCACAGCGTGTCAAGCTCCTCTTTCAGCAGCCCCAGATACAGATTGATGTCGTTCCCTGGTTGTTTTGGCCCTTCAATTAGCATACTCATGTGAATGTACTTCCTCTTCATGCACAACTAGGGGGGAAGGTTTTACATCCACACAAACACAGGCCAGGTGCTATGTGTGCTTCTCTGGCTGCCAAACGGATTGACTCCATCGGTGCTTGCGCCCAGCACGATGTTCCTTGGATCGTTCCCAAATTCCGAGTCTTCGAAGTTCAACGCTTGCCACTGGCTCGCATCCTTAGGGTGACTCAGCATCTTGTCTTTTTTATCTATCTCCGGATCATTTGCGTCATCTTCTCGCTTCTTCTCCTCCCTATCCGCGTGCCAACGCAGGAGCTTTGCTACCTTAGGGTCCGCGAAATAGCGCTGCAGACGAGGAGTGATCGGAAAGTACCACACCACTTTTCGAGGAGCTTTCTTCCTCTTCTTGTATCGAGTGACGCCGCACACCGGACATATGGTAGACTCCGCGTGCTCGTCCCGATAAATGATGCAATTGTTCATGCACACATGGTATTTCACGTGCGGTAAATCGAGAGGACACACGATTTTCTTTGCCTCCTCCAAACTGGTTGGGCACTTGTTCCCCTTGGGAAGACGTTCGTGGCAGAATGACATGTTCTCATCGAAGCATGTGTCGGTCATTTTGTGTTTTACCTTCATCTCCAGAGCCATGAGCGTTACTTTCAGGCGGGTATCCTCGGGCCTGCATCCTTCATACAATGGAGTAACCGCGTCTAACTCAAGTTGATCCATCTTGGCTTTCTCTCGGGCGGCAGCTCTGGCGTTATCCGTCTGCTTGAGAAGCAGCTCTTGAATATGAGGGTCCTGCACCCAGCCCATCGATGGTCCAGCGTCGTCTACTCCGCCGGCATCATCATTTTCATGATCATGCCCGTCGCCTGCTCCGGCATCTTCCTCATCATCATGTCCTGCATCTTCTACATGATGACTGTGTACAGCATCACCGTCGTGATCATCTCCTGGGGATTCTTCGTCTTCTCGCCCGCCCGAGCCGCGGTGGTTGTCTTGCTGCCCTTCCTCATTTCTTGCCTGGCCCCCATGGACGACCTCGTAGTCATCTTCATCACCTTGCCACCGATAGCCATCCATGAAACCACGCAAGAGCAGGTGGTCCCGCACCTGCCCGGAATCCAGGTCCGCAATAAGGCTCTTCAGCTTGCATCTTCGACACGGACATCTTATCTCCGTCTCGTTCTTTTGAAGCATCTCGGCCTTCACAGACCTCAAAAGCCTATTCACGATGCCTTCGGTCATTGTGCGGACCATGGTCGCCTGCGGGGTAGAGCAAAACGATATTTTAGAACCAAACAAAAATTTGGCATGACTTTCCCTAAAAATAGGACCAAAAAGAATGCTTAATGCCAAAATTCTCGCCGAAAAGGAAATGAATCAACATTCCGGCAAAATATTGGCAACTATCGCATTTCAAATACCGGTACACCTCCAAACACAAACACATTTGCAACACCACAAACATATGCAACACCACGAACATACATAGATCTAGCTAGGCCGTAAAAAGTGCATGTGCACATTATTGTAGGGAGAAGAACATAAATATAGCTTCCCCCCTTACTTACCTATTAAAACAAGGTAATTTAACCACTTAATTTGAATGAATCAATGGTGGAAATGAGGTGAAAAAGAGGAGGCACCCGAGACAAGGAGGAGGTGGAGATAATGAAGTGGGGAGAAAGTGAGTGTGGGTAGGAGAGGGCTGTCCAAAATATCTTGTTGCTGCCCACTTACTAATGGCGCACTAGCACTAAATGCGCCATTAGTAATCCAGGTAACTAATGGCGCACCTTCTGGCGGTGCGCCATTAGTAGTTTTGCAAAAAAAAAATACTAATGGCACACTGATCCGCAGTGCGCCATTACTAGATTAAACTACTAATGGCGCACTTTATCCTGATGCGCCATTAGTATGTTTGGACAGGCGCACTAGTTAAAAAAATTAATACTAATGGCGCACCCTTTGCACCGTTCGCCATTAGAAGTTACAACTACTAATGGCGCACTACGTCCGGATGCGCCATTAGTATGTTTGGACAGGCGCACTAGTTCAAAAAAAATATTTGGTACTAATGGCGCACCCTTTTCCTGGTGCGCCATTAGTAGTTACAAGTACTAATGGAGCACTTTATCTGGATGCGCCATTAGTATGTTTGGACAGGCGCGCTAGTTCAAAAAAAATTTGATACTAATGGCGCACTCTTTGCCTGGTGCGCCATTAGTAGTTTCAACTCTAATGGCGTATCAGAAGGTGGTGCGCCATTAGTATATACTAATGGTGCACCTACTCTCTGGTGCGCCATTAGTGTCAATCCCATCTATAGCCCTTTTTCTAGTAGTGATGATTGTTCTAATGGTCCCTAGTTGATAAGATTATGCAGACACATATCCTTGACTAGTATACGACTCGGTTGATGACTATGTTTCACAGGTCATGTGCATGGAGATGCTAAACCGATAGTATGGGCTCGGGGATGGAAATCACCAAGTTGGACGGACCCACTTTGAGACACAGCGAGATATAGTCATCTGTTAGTCTCAAGTACAATGCCTATGCCATGTCCTAGACCTAAGGTCCTTGCACGTTCTCGGGATGAGGATCGACTTGAAGGAAATATGTCCTTGAGGCAATAATAAAGTTATTATTTATTTCCTTAATTCATGATAAATGTTTATTATTCATGCTAGAATTGTATTAACCGGAAACTTAGTACATGTGTGAATACATAGACAAAACATATGGTCCCTAGTATGCCTCTACTTGACTAGCTCGTTAATGAAAGATGGTTATGTTTCCTAACCATAGACATGTGTTGTCATTTGATGAACGGGATCACATCATTAGGAGAATGATGTGATGGACATGACCCATCCGTTAGCTTAGAATTATGATCGTTACATTTTCATTGCTACTACTCTCTTCATGACTTATACATGTTCCTCAAACTATGAGATTATGCAACTCCCGAATACCATAGGAACACTTTGTGTGCTACCAAACGTCACAACATAAATGGGTGATTATAAAGGTGCTCTACAGGTGTATCCAAAGGTGTTTGTTGGGTTGGCATAGATCGAGATTAGGATTTGTCACTCCGTGTTTCTGAGAGGTATCTCTGGGCCCTCTCGGTAATACTCATCACTATAAGCCTTGCAAGCATTGTGACTAATGAGTTAGTTGCGGGATGAAGTATTATGGAACGAGTAAAGAGACTTGCCGGTAACGAGATTGAACTAGGTATTGAGATACCGACGACCGAATCTCAGGCAAGTAACATACCGATGACAAAGGGAACAACGTATATTGTTATGCGGTTTGACCGATAAAGATCTTCCTAGAATATGTAGGAACCTATATTAGCATCCAGGTTCCGCTATTGGTTATTGACCGGAGACGTGTCTCGCTCATGTCTACATAGTTCTCGAACCCGTAGGGTCCGCACGCTTAACGTTCGATGATGATTGGTATTATGAGTTTATGTGATATGGTGTACCAAAGATTGTTCGGAGCCCCGGATGTGATAGCAGACATGATGAGGAGTCTCGAAATGGTCGAGACATAAAGATTGATATATTGGACGACTATATTCGGACACCGGAAGTGTTCCAAAGAAGTTTTGGAAAAACCGGAGTACCAGAGGGTTATTGGAACCCCCCGGGGAACTAATGGGCCTCGATGGGCCCTAGTGGAGAGAGAGAGAGGCCGGCCAGGGCAGGCCGCACGCCCCCTCCCCTTGAGTCCGAATAGGACAAGGAAGGGGGGCGGCGCTCCCCCTTTCCTTCCCCCTCTCCCTCTCCTTCCTTCCCCCACTGTCCCTTTGGGTGGAAACCTACTAGGACTTGGAGTCCTAGTAGGATTCCCCTATTGGGGGCATGCCCTTGGAGGGCCGGTCATCCTGCCCCTTGCTCCTTTATATATGGGGGCAGGGGGCACCCCAAAGACACACAAGTTGATTGTTTAGCCGTGTGCGGTGCCCCCTCCACAGATTTCCACCTCGGTCATATCATTGTAGTGCTGAGGCAAAGCCCTGCGCCGGTAACTTCATCATCACCATCACCACGCCGTCGTGCTGACGAAGCTCTCCCTCGACCTCAGCTGGATCTAGAGTCCATGGGACATCACTGAGCTGAACATGTGTAGATCGCGGAGGTGCCGTACCTTCGGTGCTAGGATCGGTCAGATCATGAAGACGCACGACTACATCAACCGCGTTGTCATAACGCTTCTGCTTTTGGTCTATGAGGGTATGTAGACAACACTCTCCCCTCTCGTTGCACTGCATCACCTAGAGATTGATATTGCATGATCGTAGGATTTTTTTGAAATTACAATGTTCCCCAACACTGGCATCCGAGCCAGGTCTATGCGTAGATGTTATATGCATGAGTCGAACAAAAACAGTTGTGGGCGATAATAGTCATACTGCTTACTAGTATGTCATACTTTGATTCAACGATATTGTTGGATGAAGCGGCTCAGACCGACATTACACGTACGCTTATGCGAGACTAGTTCTACTGACATGCTTTGCACACAGGTGGCTAGTGGGTGTCTGTTTCTCCAACTTTAGTTGAATCAAGTGTGGCTATGCCCGGTCCTTGTTGAAGGTTAAAACAGTTGACGAAAAATCATTGTGGTTTTGATGCGTAGGTAAGAACGGTTCTTGCTAGAAGCCCGTAGCAGCCACGTAAAACTTGCAACAACAAATTAGAGGACGTCTAACTTGTTTTTGCAGGGCTTGCTATGATGTGATATGGTCAAGGCATGATGCTATATAAATTGTTGTATGAGATGATTATGTTTTGTAACAAAGTTATCAGCAACTGGCAGGAGCCATATGGTTGTTGCTTAATTGTATGCAATGCCATGTAATTGTTTTACTTTATCACTATAGCGATAGTCGTAGTAACAATAGTTGACAAGACGACAACAATGCTACGATGGAGATCAAGTTGTCGCACCGGTGATGATGGAGATCATGGCGATGCTTCGATGATGGAGATCATGAGCACAAAATCATGGTGGCCATATCATGTCACATATTTTGATTGCATATGATGTTTATCCTTTATGCATCTTATTTTGCTTAGTACGGCAGTAGCAATATAAGATGATCCCTTACTAAATTTCAAGGTACAAGTGTTCTCCCTGAGTATGCACCATTGCTACAGTTCTTCGTCCTGAGACACCACGTGACGATCGGGTGTGATAGGCTCCACGTTCACATACAACACGTGTAAGCCAGTTTTGCACACGCAGAATACTTGGGTTAAACTTGACGAGCCTAGCATATACAGATATGGCCTCGGAACAATGAGACCGAAAGGTCGAGCGTGAATCATATAGTAGATATGATCAACATAGTGATGTTCACCATTGAAAACTACTCCATCTCACGTGATGATCGGACATGGTTTAGTTGATTTGGATCACATGATCATTTAGATGACTGGAGAGATGTCTATCTAAGTGGGAGTTCTTAAGTAATATGATTAATTGAACTTTAATTTATCATGAACTTAGTCCTTACAGTATTTTGCAAATTATGTTGTAGATCTATAGCTCGCGTTATAGCTTCCCTATGTTTTTATATGTTCCTATAGAAAACTAAGTTGAAAGATGATAGTAGCAATGATGCAGACTGGGTCCGTGATTTGAGGTGTATCCTCATTGTTGCACAGAAGAATTATGTCCTTGATGCACAAGGTGACAGACCTATTGCAGGAGCAGATGCAGACGTTATGAACGTTTGGCTAGCTCAATATGATGACTACTTGATAGTTTAGTGCACCATGCTTTACGGCTTAGAACCGGGACTTCAAAAATGTTTTTTGAAACATCACGTGACATATGAGATGTTCCAAGAACTGAAATTGGTATTTCAGATTCATGCCCGTGTCAAGAGGTATGAGACCTCTGACAAGTACTTTGCCTAAAAGATGGAGGAGAATTGCTCAACTAGTGAGCATGTGCTAAGAATGTCTGGGTACTACAATTGCTTGAATCAAGTGGGAGTTAATCTTCTAGATAAGATAGTGATTGACAGAGTTCTCTAGTCACCATCACCAAGTTACTGGAACTTCATGATGAATTATAGTGTGCAAGGGATGAAGAAAACAATTCCCAAGCTCTTCGTGATGCTGAAATTGATGAAGGTAGAAATAAAGAAAGAGCATCAAGTGTTGATGATTAGACAAGACCACTAATTTCAAGAAAAGGGCAAAGGGAAAATAAAGGGAACTTCAAAAGAATGTCAAGCAAGTTGTCACTCCCATGAAGAAGCCCAAAGCTAGACCTAAGCCTGAAACTAAGTGCTTCTACTGCAAAGGAAATGGTCACTGGAAGCGGAACTGCCCCGAATATTTTGGCGGATAAGAAGGATGGCAAAGTGAACAAAGGTATATTTGATATACTTGTTATTGATGTGTACCTTACTAGTGCTCATTGTAACCCCTGGGTATTTAATACTTGTTCAGTTGCTAAGATTAGTAACTCGAAACAGGAGTTGCGGAATATATAGAGAACTAGTTAAGGATGAAGTGACAATGAGTGTTGGAAGTGGTTCCAAGATTGATATGATCATCATCGTACACTCCCTATACTTTCGGGATTAGTGTTGAACCCAAATAAATGTTATTTGGTGTTTGCGTTGAGCATGAATATGATTAGATCATATTTATTGCAATAGAATATGATTAGATCATGTTTATTGCAATACGGTTATTCATTGAAGACAGATAATAATTGTTATTCTCTTTATATGAAGAAAACCTTCCATGGGCATACACCCAATGTTGATGGTTTATTGAATCTTGACGTGGTAAAACACATATTCATAATATTGATGCCAAAAGATGTAAAGTTGATAATGATAGTGCAACTTATTTGTGGCACTGTCGTTTGGGTCATATCGGTGTAAAGTGCATGAAGAAACTCCATGCTGATGGAATTTTGGAATCACTTGATTATGAATCATTTGATGCTTGCGAACCGTGCCTTATGGGTAAGATGACTAAAACTCCGTTCTCCAGAACAATGGAACGAGCTAGTGACTTATTGGAAATAATACATACCGATGTATGCGGCCCAATGAGTGTTGATTCTCGTGGCGGGTATCGTTATTTTCTGACCGTCACAGATGATTTGAGCATATATGGGTATATCTACTTAATGAAACACAAGTCTGAAACATTTGAAAAGTTCAAAGAATTTCAGAGTGAAGTGGAGAATCACCGTAACAAGAAAATAAAATTTCTAAAATCTGATCGTGAAGGAGAATATTTGAGTTGCGAGTTTGGCCTTCATTTAAAACAATGTGGAATAGTTTCACAGCTCACGCCACCTGGAACACCACAGCGTAATGGTGTGTCTGAACATCGTAACCGCACTTTATTGGATATGGTGTGATCTATGATGTCTCTTACCGATTTTACACTATCGTTTTGGGGTTACGCATTAGAGACATCTACATTCACGTTAAACAGGGCACCATCAAAATCCGTTGAGACGAAGCCTTATGAACTGTGGTTTGGCAAGAAACCAAAGTTGTCGTTTCTTAAAGTTTGGGGTTGCGATGCTTATGTGAAAAAGCTTCAAACTGATAAGCTCGAACCCAAATCGGAGAAGTGCATCTTCATAGGATACCCAAAGGAAACTGTTGGGTACACCTTCTATCACAGATCTGAAGGCAAGATATTCGTTGCTAAGAATGGATCCTTTCTAGAGAAGGAATTTCTCTCGAAAGAAGTGAGTGGGAGGAAAGTAGAACTTGATAAGGTAATTGTACCTTCTCCCAAATTGGAAAGTAGTTCATCACAGAAATTAGTTCTAGTGATTCCTACACCAATTAGTAAGGAAGCTAATGATGATGATCATGACACTTCAGATCAAGTTACTACGGAACTTCGTAGGTCTTCTAGAGTACGGCCCGCACCAGAGTGGTACGGTAATCCTATTCTGGAAGTCATGTTACTTGACCATGATGAACCAATGAACTATGAGGAAGCGATGATGAGCCCAGATTCCGCGAAATCGCTAGAGGCCATGAAATCTGAGATGGGATCCATGTATGAGAACAAAGTGTGGACTTTGGTGGACTTGCCCGACGATCGGCAAGCCATATTAAATAAATGGATCTTAAAGAGGAAGACGGACACTGATGGTAGTGGTACTATCTACAAAGCTCGACTTGTCGCAAAAAGGTTTTCGACAAGTTCAAGGTGTTGACTACAATGAGATTTTTCTGAACTCTAGCGATTCTTAAATCCGTCTAAATCATGTTAGCAGTTGCCATATTTTATGAAATCTGGCAAACGGATGTCAAAACTGCATTCCTTAAATGGATATTTCTTAAAGAAGAGTTGTATATGATGCAACTAGAAGGTTTTGTCAATCCTAAATGTACTAACAAAGTGTGCAAGCTCCAGCGATCCATTTATGGACTGGTGCAAGCATCTCGGAGTTAGAATATACGCCTTGATGAGTTGATCAAAGCATATAGTTTTATATAGACTTGAAATGAAGCCTGTATTAAAAGAAAGTGAGTGGGAGCACTACAGCCTTTCTGATTAGTATATGTGAATGAAATATTGTTGATCGGAAATGATGTAGAATTTTCTGGAAAGCATAAAGGAGAATTTGAAAGGAGTTTTTTAAAGAAAGACCTCGGTGAAGTTGCTTACATATTGGGCGTCAAGATCTATAGAGATAGATCAAGATGCTTGATAAGTTTTTTCAATGAGTATATACCTTGACAAGTTTTCGAAAAATTTCAAAATGGATCAGTCAAAGAAGGAGTATATTCAAGGTGTGAAGTTGAGTAAGACTCAAAACCTGACCGCGGCAGAAAATAGGAAGAGAATGAAAGTCATTCTCTATGCCTCAGCCATAGGTTCTATAAAGTATGCTATGCTGTGTACCAGACCTATTGTGTACCTTGCCATGAGTTTGGCAAAGGGGTAAAATAGTGATTTAGGAGTAGATCACTGGACAACGGTCAAAATTATCCTTAGTGAGAACTAAGGAAATGTTTCTCGGTTATGGGGGTGATAAAGACTTCATCGTAAAGAGTACGTCGATGCAAGCTTTTACATCGATTCAGATGACTCTAAGTCTCAATATAGATACATATTGAAAGTAGGAGCAATTAGCTAGAGTAGCTCCATGCAGAGCACTGTAGACATAGAATATTTGCATAATACATACAGATTTGAATGTGACAAACCCGTTGACTAAACTTCTCTCACGAGCAAAACATGATCACACCTTAGTACTCGTTGGGTCTTAATAACATAGCGATGTGAACTAGATTATTGACTCTAGTAAACCCTTTTGGGTGTTGGTCACATGACGATGTGAACTATGGGTGCTAATCACATATAAATGTGAATATTGGTGTTAAATCACATGGTGATATGAACTAGATTATTGACTCTAGTGCAAGTGGGAGACTGGAGGAAATATGCCCTACAGGAAATAATAAAGTTATTATTTATTTCCTTAATTCATGATAAATGTTTATTATTGATGCTAGAATTGTATTAACCGGAAACTTAGTACATGTGGGAATACATAGACAAAACATATGGTCCCTAGTATGCCTCTACTTGACTAGCTCGTTAATCAAAGATGGTTATGTTTCCTAACCATAGACATGTATTGTCATTTGATGAACGGGATCACATCATTAGGAGAATGCAGTGATGGACATGACCCATCCATTAGCATAGCATTATGATCGTTACAGTTTCATTGCTACTGCTCTCTTCATGACTTATACATGTTCCTTAGACTATGAGATTATGAAACTCCCGCGGAGGAACACTTTGTGTGCTACCAAATGTCACAACGTAAATGGGTGATTATAAAGGTGCTCTATAGGTGTCTTGATACGTCTCCAATGTATCTATAATTTTTGATTGTTCCATGCTATTATATTACCTGTTTTGGATGTTTGTGAGCTTTACTTTACACTTTTATATCATTTTTGGGACTAACCTACTAACCGGAGGCCCAGCCCGTATTGCTATTTTTTTTGCCTATTTTAGTGTTTCGAAGAAAAGGAATATCAAACGGAGTCCAAACGGAATGAAACCTTCGGGAGCGTGATTTTTGGAACGAACGTGATCCAGAGGACTTGGAGTGCAAGTCAAGAAGCTTCTGAGGCGGCCATGAGGGTGGAGGGCGCCCCCCCCCTACTAGGCGCGCCCCCCTATCTCATGGGCCCCTCGGGCATCCACCGACGTACTTCTTCCTCCTATATATACCCACATACCCCAAAAACATCAGAGGCGACCACGAAAAGCTATTTCCACCACCGTAACCTTCTGTATCCACGAGATCCCATCTTGGAGCCTTCGCCAATGCTCCGTCGTAGGGGGAATCGACCATGGAGGGCTTCTACATCAACACCATAGCCTCTCCGATGAGTTGTGAGTAGTTTACCACAGACCTTCGGGTCCATAGTTATTAGCTATATGGTTTCTTCTCTCTCTTTGATTCTCAATACAAATTTCTCCTTCCTCTTCTTAGAGATCTATTCGATGTAACTCTTTTTGCGGTGTGTTTGTCGAGATTCGATGAATTGTGGGTTTATGATCAAGTTTATCTATGAGAAATATTTGAATCTCCTCTGAATTCTTTTATGTATGATTAAGTTATCTTTGCAAGTCTCTTCGAATTATCAGTTTGGTTTGGCCTACTAGATTGATCTTTCTTGCAACGGGAGAAGTGCTTAGCTTTGGGTTCAATCTTGCGGTGTCCTTTCCCAGTGACAGCAAGGGCAGCAAGGCACGTATTGTATTGTTGCCATCGAGGATAAAAAGATGGGGTTTATATCATATTGCATGAGTTTATCCCTCTACATCATGTCATCTTTCTTAATGTGTTACTCTGTTCTTATGAACTTAATACTCTAGATGCATGCTGGATAGCGGTCGGTGTGTGGAGTAATAGTAGTAGATGCAGGCAGGAGTCGGTCTACTTGTCACGGACGTCATGCCTATATACATGATCATGCCTAGATAATCTCATAACTATTCGCTTTTCTATCAATTGCTCGACAGTATTTTGTTTACCCACTTTAATACTTATGCTATCTCGAGAGAAGCCACTAGTGAACCCTATGGCCCCCGGGTCTATCTGTCGGGGAAACTGATCCACCAACACCTATGGGGACCGGGCCCCTTTCGGTTCGGAGGGGGGCGGAGGCCGCGCAAAGAGCGGATCGAGGCGGTACACGCAAGCAGTTTTACCCAGCTTCGGGCCGCACGGATGCGTAAAACCCTACTGCTGCTTGTTTATGTGTATTGAATTCTTGCTTAGGAGCGATGGACGCTGCCAGACCGAGCGTGAGAGTGTCCCTGATGTTTCGAATGAGCCGAACCCCTTCTACGTTGCGCTTGGGCCTCCTTTTATACTTTCAAGGGGTCACCGACAGGTGGCAACGTAGACTAGAAGGGTAAAAATGGAAAAGGATGCGGTAGGTGCAGCTACCGCTACTGTGGACACAGTGCACCCTACCTAACTCTGACGGGAGGGGACAAGGTCATTGAATGCCTGTCTGAGTTGCCTAAACAGTGCAAAAAGTGACCGTTAGGAGCGCCACCGTTTGCCACGATGGCCTTCTCTTCATCTCCGCTTGCCACCGCGTACCCCTGGCTGCACAGGCTCCCGCCACGCGCCCCTGAGGAAGCCTCATGGCGACACGCGGGTGGGTGCGCTGGAGCGTGGGTACAGAGTGGCAGCGGGCCCCCGGCAAGTACCTTGTCGGGGTCGTCGTCTTGTCGAGTCCAGAAGCTTGTCGCTCACCGGACCTTGCCGGGACGTGCGGTGCATCGCGGCAAGTTTCTTGAAGTGCCGTGGTTGGCCTTCCCGGCAAGCTCCTCTTGCCGGGGCCTTGTCTCTTCCCGGCAAGATCCTCTTGCCGGGGCCTTGTCTCTTCATCTTGAATGCTTTGTTCTTGAATGGCTCCAAAGGAACCCACGGAGGACTCTGGCGGTCGTCCGGCAAGCCTTGCCGCGCGGCGCTGCAGCTGCCCGTGCACAAGTTCGGGATACTACGGTACCCCTACTCTAGTACACCGACAGGAGCCCCCGGGCCTGGGCCACACACGATGCCGAGCGCTGTTGGGCCAGGCCCAAAACAGGGCACGGGCACGCGCGGAGCCTGGGTTATACCGAATCTAACTCCGTATCCACCGTGCCCCCTGTAACGGCACGCGTCAATCGCGGAGTCGTGGGAGAGATCGTGGGTGGTTGTTTATTTGGAAGGCCAAAATGTCCGCCCCGTCCCTCTTTATAAGAAGGGGAAACAGGGGCATTTCCCCCACCTTCGCCCTTCGCTGCTGCAATCTCAGAAATTTCCGCCGCCCTCGTCCGCTTGCAGAGTTGAAAGAGGGCGGTGCTCCGCCCCCGTCCCTGCCGCCACCACCAGCGCCGTCGATCTCCCCCACCGCCTCCGCCATGCCTCCGAAGCCCGGAAAGGGGAAGGCCTCGAAGGCCGCGGCCGCAAAAGTTGTGAAGTCGACCGAAGCGCAGTCGCTTGAGGCGCTGCGGAAGGAGCGGGCCACTTTCCCTCCCGAGCTCTCCGCGAAGGAGCTGAGGGAGTGGTACTATCTCTTCTGGTCGACGGAGACGCGGGCGCATCCGCGCACGAAGGTACTCTCCGCCGTCGCCTCGCAAGCAGCTCCAGTTGGCGGATATCCTTTCTTTGCCGTGTTCTTCTACTGCGGGCTCTGCCCGCCATTCTCCGATTTCTTTTGCGACGTCATGAACACCTATGGGCTCCACCTCCTTGACTTCACCCCCAACGTCGTTCTGACCATGGCAGTTTTCGCCCATCTATGCGAAAACTTTGTTGGAGTCCACCCCAATGTAGCTCTCTTCCGCCATTTCTTTATGCCTCGTCTCGAGAGAGGGGAACCTCTTGCCGGCGGGATCGCCTGGATCTCGCGGGCCGGCAAGAAGGAGACCTATCTAGAGGGGGAGCTCCACAGCAAGTGGGACGAGTGGAGAGCAGATTGGTGCTGGGTTGTAGAAGAGAGCCCGCAGCCATTCACCGCCCTGCGCCAAGCCCCAGCGGTGCGTGTCAATGACTGGAGCTCTCTGTCCGTGGACGATGACAAGCTGAAGATCGCCACCAATTGGATCTTGCGTCTCAGGCTTGCCGGGCTGACTGTAGGAGTTGTCGGCGCAGATTTCCTTCGCTGGCGCATCGTCCCTTTGCAGGCGAGGGGGAGACCCGCCTGGGAATTTGGAGGCCCGGCAGATATCATGAGGTTGCGCCTAGGCCTCAACTTCAATTTCACCGTCATAGAGTTGGACGGGATACTCAAGGAGATATTCAAGCACGACCCACAGCATCCCGAGTGGTTCAGGTTGCCGGCAAGCGTCGTTCCTCTGTGCAACAACTCCTCGCGCGACCGCATCTGCGCCATGATGCCGTTGTGTGATTCGCACGGGATCGCTCCAACTTGGCAAGAGCCTGTCGGAGACGTTGTGCAGCAGTTCTTCGATAGCCTAGTGGAAGTAGCGGTCAATGTTGACGACAAGAAGCTCCTCACCCGCGACACCACCGATCAAGAGATGGAACGCATCGCCACCAGGGCGGAAGAGGCGGCGGCAGCCGCAGCCGCGGGTGAATTTGGGTTCACGGTGGAGGAAGCGGACGCGGCATCAGCGATGAGTCTTGCTGAGCGGGAGTGGCCCGAAGACGAAGAAGAGCTTGCCGCGCCCGACGCCGAGTTGAGTGAGCCTGCCGAGGGTGCGAGCGGCCCACCATCTCCGGGGAGCTTGCCAGGAACAGGGCCCGGAACGCAGCCCCCAGTGCAGCCAAGAAGGCGCCTCTGCAGGATCGGGGACGCAGCAGGGCGACAAGCTGGTCAATAGCCGCAGCGCCGCGCGACGCGCTCCGCCGCGGCAAGCACGGTTGCCGCGGGTGCGCTTGCCGCCGCAGTGGCAACTGGGGCGGGGTCATCTCGGGCTGGCGCCGCAGTCCCTGCCAGGCGGCCAAGGGATCCCACCCCTCCACCTCGTCGCGCCGGAGGTGGGCCGAACTTCGACCTCTCCGCGCTCAGCTCCGACGAGGAAGAGGAAGAAGAGTAAGATTCCCTTGTTGTTCTCGTAGTTCTTCAACTTGCCATTCCTGTCTTGCATCTGATCTGACCCACCCTGGACTCTCCCTTTTCAGGACTCTGGCCCAGAGGGCGGCGAAGAGGGCCAAGGCTCAGGTGGTGGTCATCGAGGACGAGCCCACTGCGACGACAGGAGGCGCACCCGAGACCACCTTGCCGGATCCGGCCATCACTTTGCAGAGCAGCCCCCAGCGCAGCCCCCAGCTTAAGCATATGGTTTACTTTCTGCTCCTGGGTGCGCATGGTTGCTCTTTTCCTTTGTTGACATCTGATCACTGGTTTGTTTGTGCAGGAGCAGAACAGCTTCATCAGGAGGGCGTGGTGATCTCCTCCGACTCGTCGTCTGCTTCGACTACGCCGCCAAGGGCGGACTCCCCGGCAAGGGAGCGTTCTCCGGTAAGGGAGGAGCCTCCGGCAAGGGAGGAGTCTCCGGCAAGGGACAGCGCTAACGATCCGCCGGCGGTGGAGCTTATGACAGCGGATCCCAGCACAGGTAATCCTTCCTGCCCGAAACTTTCTTTGTATTCTTCTGCTGATTTTTCTTCTTGAGTGCTTGTTTGACTTCTCATTCTTCTCCGGTCGTCAGGTCCACCCTCCGCGCATCCGATGGAGACCGAGGCGGGCAGCGGAGAGGACGCGCGCGGCAACACTGATGATGCCGCGGCCGCCGAAGACGGAGCTGGTGCCAATGTGCCTGCCGGTGAAGAGGCCGCCAAGGCTGCCGCCGAGGAAGCTGGCGGGGGATCTGGCGATCGCACTGACGGCCCTGAGGCCGCAGGAGCGTCAGGCGCTGCACCGACCGCCGATCCCTCCGCCGCTGCCGCAGCGTCAGGCTCCGAGGAGCCCCAGCCCGGCGCCTATCTGAAGGCTGGCGAGGGCATCTTCATCAAGCTCCCTTGGGCGTCAAGCTCCAAGGCGCCGGTGGAAGGAGAAGTTTTGGATGGGGAGGTGCTCGCCTCCACCGGGTTGTCGATCGTTGACACGCCGGGAAGCAGCGGTGACGAGCCCGAGGAGGAGCGGCTGCTGCGGAGGCTGCTGGCGCTCTATCGCGCCCGTCAAGTCAAGTTGGAGTCCCGGGAAGCGCTCGTCGCGAAAGCGAGCGTGGACATAGAGAAACGCGTGGAGGAGCTCCGGGGTTTTCGCCAGGAAGCTCTCCGGGCCTTGGCGGAGGAGCGGGAGCAGCTTGCTGAAGAGCGGAAGGCCTTCCTCCTCGAGAAGGCCGAAGCTGAAGAGCAGCAGCGGCTCACCGGCGAGAAGCTGTACGCGCGAGAAGGCGAGCTGGCTCAGCAGAAAGTGAACCTCGACAGCCATGAGGAGGAGCTTGCCGCGCGCGAACAGGCACTTGGCGGGTCGCTCCAAGAGGCAAAGAATGCGGCTGCGGCTGCTGAGACCGCCAAGAAGGAATTGGAAGTAAAGGTGGCGCAGCTGGAGGCTGATCTGAAGGTGGGTGGCGAAGAGCTTGCCGCACTCAAGCTGGAGCGCGAGAAGGACGCCCTTGCCCATGGTGAGCTGCAGGGCCAACTCTCCGAGAAGGGCAAAGAGCTACGCGCCGCCAAGAATTCCAATGCTGATCTGGAGCTGAAGCTGGCCACCCTGACGGAGACGTTGGACGGCGCCAAGAAACGGGAGGTGGACTTGAAGAAGGACATCAAGGCCAACGAGGCGCTGCTAGCGAGGGCCGCCGAAACCCAGAATCTTCTCCGAGATACTGTGGCGCTCTGGACAGAGGGCCTCGTGAACATTGCTGCAGTCATCGAAGAGGAGCTGGTGCAATTGGGGGTGGAAGGCTTCGGGTACTCCTCCGACGAGAACCTCCAACCCAGCGCCAAGCTCACTCTGTTCTTCAAAGGTGTGGCGGCGGCGCTCCAGCAACTCTGGGAACGGATCCCAAAGCAGTTGGCCGACGAGTCACGCTCGATTTGTGCCGGAGTTCTGGAGAAGGTTCTGGTGAAGGTGGCCTTCCGCAATCCGGGCCTCAACCTCACCAACGTCCTCAAGAGGCTGCCGGCGGACGCTGATCTTGACGCACTTAAGGCCCTCGTCGCACCCATTGTGGACAGGGTGAACGAGGTCAAAAGGGTTGATGGCGGTCGCGTAGATTAGGCCGTCCGTTTTCTTCTTTTCTTGTCGCTGCCAGTCATGTCATGGGAACACTTTATTAGAGGCGCGACAAGTTATTTTTGTAATATAACTCTATCTTAGGCAAAAAATTGCTGTGTTACTTCCTTTACTCGACTCTTGGCTTTGTATGGTTCTGCCCTACGCTTTCTAGGGAAACTTGCCGGTGCAGGAACCCTTGCCGCGAGCGCCGAGTGCGGAACTTCAGCAGCCTGCTGGCGGGGTCGCTACCGACAAGCAACCTTGTCGCAACTAGTTGCAGCTCACTTAAGTTATTGAGCGGACTCAAAACAAAGTAAGGGCGCAGCTAGCTACGAGTTGGTTCCTCCGCGCACAGGTTTTCCATACAAAGCACGGTCGTTCAAGGAAAATAACTCAAAAACTTAAAAAACTGATTGCTCAAACTTTAGCAACTTAGCTTTTCTGTCGTCTGCTTCCCGGCAAGGAGAAACTTTCTTGAACGGCCTGGTCCACACCATTATCTTCTCCTTCCTCCCCTGGTAAACCTTGTGGGCGAGGGAACCTTCCTTCTTTTGAGAAAGAAACAGAGAAATAAAGTAATGATATGGAGCCTTGGGCTCGTTATCGCTTACTGGGGTCTGGTGCTGCACAAAGTGTCAGATAACATATGCGAAAAAGGATTATAGCATACAAAAAAACTGACAAGATATGCGGGGCACATGAACTTTATTGGTGCACGGGGTCTGCGCCCGGCTTTGTACAAAGGATTACATGCAACAGCGGCAAGACTTGTACAAAAGGTGGTTGCCGGAAAAGCTTCCGGCAACCGCGCCCTACGGGTAAAACTTACGAAGATGTTCTATGTTCCAGGAGTTGCTCACCGGAATGCCATCTTCAGTCTCAAGGCGGACATCGCCGGGCCTAGTGACTCGTTTCACCCGATAAGGGCCTTCCCACTTCGGCGTCAACTTGTTGGAATTCTTGGCGGACTGAACACGCCGAAGAACAAGGTCGCCTTCCTCGAAGCTCCTGGCTTTAACTTTGCGGCTATGGTAGCGACTCAAAGCTTGCTGGTAGCAAGCGGCTCGCACAGCAGCCTGAAGACGGTCTTCCTCAAGGAGAAGCGCGTCATCTTGGCGCAACTGCTCTTGCTCGAGCTCATCATAAGCGAGCACTCGAGGTGACCCGTAAACGAGTTCCGTGGGGAGAACTGCCTCTGCTCCGTAGACTAGAGCGGAGGGTGTCTGGCTAGTGGCTCGATTTGGCGTCGTCCTGATCGACCAAAGAACCACCGGCAGCTCCTCGATCCAGTTTCTTCCGCACTTGTGCAGTCTGTCGAAAGTTCTGGTCTTGAGGCCTCGCAGCACTTCAGCATTTGCCCTCTCCGCTTGACTGTTGCTTCTCAGATGAGCAACAGAAGCGAAGCAGACCTTGGCGCCAAGATCTTGGACGTACTGCATGAAGGTGCGGCTCGTAAATTGCGTGCCGTTGTCGGTGATGATCCTGTTAGGGATCCCGAAATGGCAAACAATCGACCTGAAGAACTTGGCTGCTGACAGTGCTGTCACCTTCCTCACTGGTTCCACCTTCGGCCACTTTCTGAACTTGTCGATGGCGACGTACAAGAACTCAAAGCCCCCGACAGCTCGGGAAAAGGGGCCGAGGATGTCGAGCCCCCAGACCGAAAATGGCCAGGATAAAGGGATCGTCTGGAGAGCTTGAGCTAGCTGGTGTATCTGTTTGGAATGGAACTGGCACGCTTCACACTTGGTTACTTGTGCAGTTGCATCCTGGAGGGCTGTCGGCCAGAAGAAACCTTGTCGGAATGCTTTGCCGGCAAGTGCTCTTGCGCCAATGTGGTGACCACATATGCCTCCATGTATCTCTGCCAACAGCTGTTGTCCATCTTCCCGGCGAATGCACTTCAATTTCACACCGTTGAGTCTTATTCTGTACAGTGTGTTGTCGGCAAACTTGTACATACTTGACTGCCGGGCTACTCTTTCTGCTTCTTCTTGCTCTTCGGGAAGCTCTCCTGTCTGAAGGAAACGGACGATCTGCTGCGCCCATGCTGGAGCCTGCGGCTCGACAACAAGGGCTAAAGGCATATCTGTTGCTGTTGGAACATCCGCTTCTACGGCAAGAACCTGCGGTTCGGCCGGAGCGTGATATTCCCCGGCAAGCTTGCCGGAGCAAAACTTGTCGGGAGTGTCTGCTTCAACGGCACAAACCAAGAGGTTTGCCGGAGCAGACTGCTCCTCAGCACTCTTGGCGTTGATCTTGGGGACCTTCTTGGCGGCGGCTTTGGGAAGCTCTGCCAGAAAGTAGTCATCAGAAACCAACTTCCTCTTCTTTCTCTGTCCAATCGACGGTGTTACGGATGGTTGAGTCAGCTTGAGCACAAAAATCCCTGGTTCCACAGGTAACTTTAGTGCTGCGCACTTTGACAGGCCGTCAGCAATATCGTTCTGAGCTCGTGGAACGTGTTCCATTTGCAGGCCGTCAAAGTGTGCTTCTAGCTTCCTTACTTCATCAACATATGCTTCCATCAATGGACTCTGATAGCTTTTGTTTACTTGGCGGACTACCAACTGCGAGTCACCCCTGACAATGAGCTTGTTGATCCCAAGGTCTGCCGCGATTCTGAGTCCGGCAAGCAAACCTTCATACTCTGCGGTATTGTTCGTTGCTTGCTCCTTGGGAAAATGCATCTGAACTACGTACTTGAGGTGCTCTCCGGTGGGTGCGATAAGTAGCACGCCTGCGCCGGCGCCTTGCAGCGAGGAGGCACCATCAAAGTACATCAGCCACTCTTTGCTTGCCTCTTTGACGGGGATGCTTGTTTCTGGAGTTTCTTCGTCTGGTGTTGGCATCCATTCTGCTATGAATTCTGCCAATGTTCTGCTCTGTATAGTGGAAGTACTCTCAAACTTGAGGCCAAAGCTTGACAGTTCCAGTGCCCACTCGACAATCCTACCGGTTGCTTCTGGATTTTGCAGTATCCTCTTCAACGGAAAGCGAGTGACAACTGTTATCTCATGTGCCTGGAAGTAATGGCGCAGCTTTCTCGAGGCCATGAGAAGGCCGAAAAGCAATTTCTGTACGCCAGAATACCTTGACCTAGCCCCCTGTAGAAGGGAACTGACAAAGTAAATTGGGCGCTGCACCATTTTCCTCTGCACCTCCTTGCATGCCTGCGCAGACTCAACTTTGTCAGGGCCAGAGCTTGTCGGAGAAGCCCCCTGCTTGTCACTGGATTCACTTGCCGTGGTTGCTGGCTCATCGTCCGCCTCCCTCTCCGCTACTAACGCAGCACTAACCACTTGATTGGTTGCTGCCAGATATAGCAGCAACTTCTCTTGTGGCTTAGGTGCGACAAGTATTGGAGTGGAGGATAGGTACCTCTTCAAGTCCTGTAGCGCGGCCTCCGCTTCTGGAGTCCATTTCATCGAACCTGCCTTTTTCAATATTTTGAAAAACGGCAAGGCGCGCTCTGCGGACTTAGAGATAAATCTGCTGAGAGCAGCCACGCAACCGGCAAGCTTTCGTACATCCTTGACGCGCTTTGGTGCTTCAATCTGCTCGATGGCTTTGATCTTGTCGGGATTGGCTTCAATCCCCCGCTGTGACACAAAGAATCCGAGAAGCTTGCCGGAAGGGACTCTGAACACGCACTTCTCGGGATTGAGCTTGAGGTTGATCCTGCGCAGATTTGCAAAAGTTTCATCTAGATCTTGAATCAGAGTAGCCTTGTTTTTACTCTTGACCACTATATCATCCATGTAGGCTTCCACATTTCTGTGCATTTGCGGCTCAAAAGCACGATGGACTACCCTTGCGAATGTTGATCCAGCATTCTTCAAACCGAAAGGCATCCATACGAAGCAGTACGTGCCACATGGGGTGATAAATGCGGTTTTCTCTGCATCCTCTTCTGCCATGAAGATCTGATTGTATCCTGAGTATGCATCAAGAAATGAAAGCAAATCACATCCGGCTGTGGAGTCAACAATCTGGTCAATACGCGGCAAGGGAAATGGGTCTTTGGGACAAGCTTTATTAACATCAGTGAAGTCAATACAAAGTCTCCATTTTCCGTTAGCCTTGCGCACAACAACAGGATTGGCCAACCACGCGGGATGGAGCACTCCTCTGACAAGGCCTGCTGCTTCCAACTTCTTGATTTCTTCTGCGATGAATTCTTGGCGCTCCACTGCCTGCTTCCTGACTCTCTGCTTGATGGGCCGCGCATGAGGACAGACGGCAAGGTGGTGCTCGATTACTTTCCTGGGAACACCGAGGATATCAGACGGTTGCCATGCAAACACGTCGACATTCGCCCGCAGGAAAGCAACGAGCGCGCTTTCCTATTTGGGGTCAAGAGTGGCGCTGATGGTGAAGGTACCACCAGTGCCATCCTCCTTGGCGGACACCTTCTTAGTCTCAGGTGGAGCTGCCATTGCCTTCTTACACTTGCCGGTGGAGCTCGATGGTGCGTCCTCGACGGTAGCGCAGCACTCCGAAGAGGTGCGCTTGCCGGAGTAGGCATCAGTGCTCTTGCCGGACATGGTCTTCTTCTTCCCTCCGGGAGCTTCAGCGGCAAGTGTCTTGCGCTCTGCTGCGGCTGCCGCTTCCCGGTAGATCTTGTCGGCACAGATAAGAGCATCCTTCTTGTCGCCAGGGACAGAGATGACACTTATTGGGCCTGGCATTTTCAGTATGTTGTACGCATAGTGAGATGCTGCCATGAACTTGGCGAGTGCCGGACGGCCAAGGATTCCATTGTAAGGTAATGGAAAGTCGGCAACGTCAAACATGACCCTCTCAGTCCTGAAGTTCAGCTCGCTGCCAAATGTGACCGGCAGCGTGATCTTTCCCTTCGGCTTGCTTCTTCCTGGGCTGATTCCTTGGAATGTGCCGGTCTCCTCGAGCTCGCTGTCAGGGATCTGAAGTTTCTGGAGGACCGCGGAGGATATCAGGTTCAAGCCAGCCCCGCCGTCAACTAGCATCTTCGTGACCTTGAGATTGCGGATAGTTGGAGAAACCAACATCGGCAAACACCCGACCGCAGTTACGCGATCAGGGTGGTCCTCAATGTCGAAGATGATAGGTGCGCTGGACCATTTCAGGGGCTTGCGTGACTCTATGGATGGCTCTGCTACATTCACTTCCCGCATCGACTGCTTGAGTTGGCTGTGCGAAGTATGCAGAGAGGCGCCACCGTCAATGCACAGGACCTCTGTGGCTTTCTGAAATTCCTGCTCGTCGGCCTCGTCATCATCCATGTCTTCGTCGTCGTCATCATCTTCATCCTTGTCGCGGCCGCGGGGAGGTCTGTCTCCTTGCCGCTGCTTGGCCTTGTCGCGGCGTCCTCCTCGGCCAGGACATTTCTTGCCCGATCCACCAGTTCCTTCCTGGGCCTTCTCCTTGTCGCGCCACTCGTACTCAGCTTTCTGTTGCTCAACAAGCTGTTCGACTTTCTTGCAGTTCTGGAGATCGTGACCCTTGGTGCGGTGAATCTTACAATACTGCTTGCCGGAGCTGTCCTGCTTGTCGGCGGCCGCCACAGGCTGGGCCTCCTTGTCGGAGCCACCAGCTTTAGCTTCCTTGGCGCCACCTCCATTGCCGGTCTGCTCGACAGCTAGCACTTCCTTGCCCTTTTTCCTTCTGTTGTTCCGCCGCCGGCCTTTCCTTGTCGGGGCGGCATCCTCACTGTCGGATCCTCCTGCTCCTGTACTCTCTCCGGGGAGCCTCCTCCCCTCTTCAGCGCGTGCACACTTGTCGGCCAAGGCGTAAAGCTCGCTGACGTCTCTGATCTTACACATCGCCATCTCCTCCCTCGTCCTTCGGTTTCGCACGTTCTGATGGAACACGCTGATGATCGCGGCGGGGTGGATGTCTGGGATGTTGTGCTGTACACGGCTGAATCTCTGAATGTACTTGCGCAGTGGCTCTCCATCCTTCTGGGCGAGCAGATGAAGATCGCTCTCTTGGCCATGTGTCTTGTGGCCGCCTATAAAGGCGCCGACAAACTGATGGCATAAATCTGCCCAAGAGGAGATGGAATTGTCCGGCAAGTGCATGAGCCAGGACATGACGTTGGGCTTGAGTACTAGCGGGAAGTAGTTGGCAACGATCTTGTCGTCCCGTCCCCCGGCAACCTGCACCGTGATGGTGTAGATGCTGAGAAACTCCGACGGATGCGTCTCGCCGTCGTACTTCTCTGGTACGTCTGGTTTGAAATTCTTTGTGTTGGGCCACTGGACTTGCCGCAGCTCATGCGTGAACGCAGGACAACCTACCGAGTACGGCAGATCGCCTGGTTCCCCTGGCGCATGCATGTCAACAGAGGGCCCAGCGCGCTTGTCGGATTGACGTCGCGCTTCTCTTCGGCGCTCGATGCGGGTTCGAGCGTCTTCTTGTTGTCGTTCATGGAGAACTTGGCGCTGGTCGCGACGAGCTTGTGGGTCCGACGACGCGGTGGAGCCGCTGTCGGGGTGGACCCGGCGAGTCGGCGATTTTGGCCTTCGTAGTGGAGAGTGCATGGAAGTCGCACCTCCCCCGGTCTTGTTGCCATCGGCTCGCGTCCGGCTGTCCTGCCGCGGCAGCGAGGTGCTTGGTTGCCGCGCAGTGTCGCCGTTGGCGAAGCCGATGAGGCTCTGGATAGTGGCCCTCCATTCGTCGGTCTTGTCCGCCATCGGAGGATAGTCTAGGAGCAGTTGAGCTCGCGCCAAGGCTTCTGCTGGAGTGGTGGGCGGCGGAGGTGAACGGTGCGAGGAGTGGGGCGTGCTCGGACTCCTAACCACGTTAGAAGGAGCAGTGCCTCGTCCAGGCGACCGTACTTCGCTCGAGCCAGCATGTTGACGTGCATGTTGGTCTTGAGCGCCACGAGAACCACCAGCTTGATCTTGGCCCAGCGGACGTATGGCGCTGCGAACGCCATGACGCTGCTGGTCCCGCGCCTCCTGAGAGGGGCGCGGTGCGCGCATGGATGCCGAGGTCTGTGCCGCCTTGTCCTTGGACTTGGCCGCACTGAGGGCTCCCTCGTCGACGCCCATTCTTCCGCCGGCGTCCACTCCACCACCCGTTTGCTCCGGAGGCGGTGAAAGCGACGCAGATGGAACAGCTGCCTTCGAATCCTTCTTCTTCGGTGGCATGTCGATGAAGACGATGAAGATTTAGCTCGCGTGCACACCGGATCGGGTTCGCACAATCTCGAGCTCCCCCTACCTGGCGCGCCAAAGATGTCGGGGAGACTGATCCACCAACACCTATGGGGACCGGGCCCCTTTCGGTTCGGAGGGGGGCGGAGGCCGCGCAAAGAGCGGATCGAGGCGGTACACGCAAGCAGTTTTACCCAGCTTCGGGCCGCACGGATGCGTAAAACCCTACTGCTGCTTGTTTATGTGTATTGAATTCTTGCTCAGGAGCGATGGACGCTGCCAGACCGAGCGTGAGAGTGTCCCTGATGTTTCGAATGAGCCGAACCCCTTCTACGTTGCGCTTGGGCCTCCTTTTATACTTTCAAGGGGTCACCGACAGGTGGCAACGTAGACTAGAAGGGTAAAAATGGAAAAGGATGCGGTAGGTGCAGCTACCGCTACTGTGGACACAGTGCACCCTACCTAACTCTGACGGGAGGGGACAAGGTCATTGAATGCCTGTCTGAGTTGCCTAAACAGTGCAAAAAGTGACCGTTAGGAGCGCCACCCGTTTGCCACGATGGCCTTCTCTTCATCTCCGCTTGCCACCGCGTACCCCTGGCTGCACAGGCTCCCGCCACGCGCCCCTGAGGAAGCCTCATGGCGACACGCGGGTGGGTGCGCTGGAGCGTGGGTACAGAGTGGCAGCGGGCCCCCGGCAAGTACCTTGTCGGGGTCGTCGTCTTGTCGAGTCCAGAAGCTTGTCGCTCACCGGACCTTGCCGGGACGTGCGGTGCATCGCGGCAAGTTTCTTGAAGTGCCGTGGTTGGCCTTCCCGGCAAGCTCCTCTTGCCGGGGCCTTGTCTCTTCCCGGCAAGATCCTCTTGCCGGGGCCTTATCTCTTCATCTTGAATGCTTTGTTCTTGAATGGCTCCAAAGGAACCCACGGAGGACTCTGGCGGTCGTCCGGCAAGCCTTGCCGCGCGGCCCTGCAGCTGCCCATGCACAAGTTCGGGATACTAGGGTACCCCTACTCTAGTACACCGACACTATCTCTTATCATATAAGCTTTCAATCTACTTTTATTTGCATCTTTACTTTTCCAATCTATATTATAAAATACCAAAAATATATTTATCTTATCATATTATCTCTATCAGATCTCACTTTCGCAAGTGGCCGTGAAGGGATTGACAACCCCTTTATCGCGTTGGTTGCGAGTTCTTTGTTTGTTTGTGTAGGTGCGTGGGACTTTGGAGGAGCCTCCTACTGGATTGATACCTTGGTTCTCAAAAACTAAGGGAAATACTTACGCTACTATTGTTGCATCACCCTTTCCTCTTCAAGGAAAACCAACGCAAGCTTAAGACGTAGCAAGAAGGATTTCTCGCGCCGTTGCCGGGTAGGTCTTCGCTCAAGTCAAGACATACCAAGTACCCATCACAAATTCATCTCCCTCGCATTTATATTATTTGCCATTTTCCTCTCGTTTTCCTCTCCCCCACTTCACCCTTGCCATTTTATTCGCCCTCTCTTTACCAATCTTCTTCTCTCTCTCGCTTGCCTTTTTCTGTTTGCTTGTGTGTTGGATTACTTGTCGCCATGGCGCAAGATAATACCAAATTGTGTGATTTATCCAATACCAATAATAATGATTTCCTTAGTACTCCGATTGCTGCTCTTAATGATGTTGAGTCTTGTGAAATCAATGTTGCTTTGCTGAATCTTGTTATGAAAGATCAATTCTCCGGCCTTCCTAGTAAAGATGTCACTACCCATCTAAAGAACTTTGTTGATTTGTGTGAGATGCAAAAGAAAAAAGATACGAATAATGATATTGTTAAATTGAAGTTATTCTGTTTTCACTTAGAGATCGTGCTAAAATTTGGTTTTCGTCTTTGCCTAAAAATAGTATTGATTCTTGGAACAAGTGCAAAGATGCTTTTATCTCTAAGTATTTTCCTCCCGCTAAGATCATCACTCTTAGGAATGATATTATGAATTTTAAACAACTTGATCATGAGCATGTTGCCCAATCTTGGGAAAGAATGAAATTTATGATTCGCAATTGCCCTACTCATAGTTTGAATTTATGGATGATCATACGAAAATTTATGCCGGATTGAATTTTGCTTCTAGAAATCTTTTAGATTCGTCCACGGGAGGCACGTTTATGGAAATCACCTTAGGAGAAGCTACAAAATTCCTTGATAATATCATGGCTAATTATTCTCAATGGCACACTGAACGATCTACTAGTAAAAAGTGCATGCTATAGAAGAAATTAATATTTTGAGTGGAAAGATGGATGAACTTACGAGATTGTTTGCTACTAAGAGTGCTTCTATTGATCCCAATGATATGCCTTTATCTACCTTGATTGAGAATAATAATGAATCTATGGATGTAAATTTTGTTGGTAGGAATAATTTTGGCAACAATGCTTATAGGGGAAACTTTAATCCTAGACCGTTCCCTAGTAATTCCTTTAATAATTATGGAAATTCCTACAATAATTCGTATGGTAATTTTAATAGATTGCCCTCTGATTTTGAGAATAGCGTGAAAGAATTTATGATCTCTCAAAAGAATTTTAATGCCTTGCTTGAAGAAAAATTGCTTAAAGTTGATGATTTGACTAGGAACATTGATAGACTCTCGCTTGAAGTTGATTCTTTGAAACTTAGATCTACTCCTCCTAAGCATGATATCAATGAGTCTCTCAAAGCTATGAGAAGTTCCATTGACGAGTGCAAAGAAAGAACCGCTAGACTGCGTGCTAAGAAAGAGTGCTTTATAAAGGCGTGTTCTTCTAGTTTCCATGAAAAAAATTATGAAGATCTTAAAGTTATTGATGTGTCCCCTATTAGATCTTTAGTTTGCAATATTAATCTTAATAATGATGGGACTGGAGATGAGTCAACTTTAGTTAAAAGGCGTCCCAATAATTCGGAGTTTTTAGATCTTGATGCTAAATTTGGTAAAAGTGGGATTGGAGAGGTCAAGACTTTAAATAGCATTGAACCCACTATCTTGGATTTCAAGGAATTTAATTATGATAATTGCTCTTTAGTTGATTGTATTTCCTTGTTGCAATCCATTGTGAATTCTCCTCATGCTTATAGTCAAAATAAAGCTTTTACCAAACATATTGTTGATGCCTTGATGCAATCTTATGATGAAAAACTTAATTTGGAAGTTTCTATACCTAGAAAACTTAATGATGAGTGGGAACCTACTATAAAGATTAAAATTAAAGATCATGAGTGTTATGCTTTATGTGATTTGGGTGCTAGTGTTTCCATGATTCCGAAAACTTTATGTGATATTCTAGGTTTCCATGATCTTGATGATTGCTCTTTAAATTTGAACCTTGCAGATTCCACCATTAAAAAGCCATTGGGAAGGATCAATGATGTTCTCATTGTTGCAAATAGAAATCTGGTGCCCATAGATTTTATCGTTCTTGATATAGATTGCAATCTTTCTTGTCCAATTATTCTTGGTAGACCTTTCCTTAGAACGATTGGCGCGATTATTGATATGAAGGAAGGGAATATTGCATTCCAATTTCCATTAAGGAAAGGCATGGAGAACTTTCCAAGAAATAAAATTAAATTACCTTATGAATCTATCATGCTAGCTACTTATGAATCAAGTGATAAAGATGGCACTAGTTAGATCTATCCTCGCTTTTATGCCTAGCTAGGGGCGTTAAACGATAGCGCTAGTTGGGAGGCAACCCAATTTTATTTGTGTTTTTTGTTTTTGTTCCTGTTTAGTAATAAATTTTTAATCTACCTTATGTTTAGATGTGTTTTCATATTTTATTTAGTGTTTGTGCCAAGTAGAACCTATAGGATAACCTATGGTGATAGTTAATTTGATTCTGCTGAAGAACAGAAACTTTGAGCTCACGAGAAAAAATTCAATAAATCACAGAAACGTGCTTTTGCGTTGATTATTTTTGCTGTAGATCAATAGGCAAATTTCCTAAGACGTCCTATTTTTGTAGGATCTTTGGAGTTCAAGAAGTATTCCAAAGTTACAGATTGCTACAGACTATTCTGTTTTTGACAGACTATGCCTTTCGTGCGTTGTTTGCTTATTTTGATGCATCTATGGCTAGTATGTAATGGTATGAACCATAGAGAACTTGGAATACAGTATATTTAACACCAATATAAATAAAGAATGATTTCATTACAGTAACTTATGTGGTGGTTTTTCTTTCTTTCACTAACGGAGCTTATGAGATTTCCTGTTGAGTTTTGTGTTGTGAAGTTTTCAAGTTTTGGGTAAAGATTTGTTGGACTATGGAATAAGGAGTGGCAAGAGCCTAAGCTTGGGGATGCCCATGTCACCCCAAGATATTCAATCATAGCCAAAAGCCTAAGCTTGGGGATGCCCCGGGAAGGCATCCCCTCTTTCGTCTTCGTTCATTGGTAACTTTACTTGGAGCTATATTTTTATTCGCCACATGATATGTGTTTTGCTTGGAGCGTCGTGTATGATATTAGTCTTTGATTTTTAGTTTTCCACAATCATCCTTGCTGTACACACCTTTTGGGAGAAGCCCACTTGATTGGAATTTATTAGAATACTCTATGTGCTTCACTTATATCTTTTGAGCTAGATAATTTTTCCTCTAGTGCTTCACTTATATCTTTTAGAGCACGGCGGTGGCTTAATTTTGAAGAAATTGTTGATCTCTCACGCTTCAATTATATTATTTTGAGAGTCTCTTAGAACAGCATGGTATTTTCTATGGTTATAAAATTGGTCCTAGAATGATGGGCATCCAAATTGGGTATAATAAAAACTATCATAGAAAGTGAATTGGATGCTATGATCAATTTGATACTTGATAATTGTTTTGAGATATAGAGGTGGTGATATTAGAGTCAAGCTAGTTGGGTAATTGTGAATTTAAAGAATACTTGTGTTGAAGTTTGTGATTCCCGTAGCATGCACGTATGGTGAACCGCTTTGTGATGAAGTTGGAGCACAATTTTATTTATTGATTGTCTTCCTTATGAGTGGCGGTCGGGGACGAGCGATGGTCTTTTCCTACCAATCTATCCCCCAAGGAGCATGCACGTAGTACTTTGTTTTCAATGGCTTGTAGATTTTTGCAATAAGTATATGAGTTCTTTATGACTAATGTTGAGTCTATGGATTATACGCACTCTCACCCTTCCACCATTGCTAGCCTCTCTTTTGTCGTGCAACTTTCGCCGGTACCATACACCCACCATATTCCTTCCTCAAAACAGCCACCATACCTATCTATTATGGCATTTCCATAGCCATTCCGAGATATATTGCCATGCAACTTTCCACCGTTCCTTTTATTATGACACACATCATCATTGTCATATTGCTCTTTGCATGATCATGTAGTTGACATCGTATTTGTGGCAAAGCCACCTCATAATTTTTCATACATGTCACTCTTGATTCATTGCATATCCCGGTACAGCGCCGGAGGCATCACTATAGAGTCATATCTAGTTCTAAATATCGAGTTGTAAATAAATAAAAGTGTGATGATCTTCATTATTAGAGCATTGTCCCAGTGAGGAAAGGATGATGAAGACTATGATTCCCCCACAAGTCGGGATGAGACTTCATACTTCATAAAAATAAAAATAGGCCAAAGAAGCCCATGAAAAAAGAGAGGCCAAAGAAGCCCACCAAAAAGAAAAGAAAAAAAAGAAGAAAAAGAAAAAAAGAGAAAAGAAAAAATATAATGAGAGAAAAAGAGAGAAGGGACAATGCTACTATCTCTTTTTCCAGACTTGTGCTTCAAAATAGCACCATGGTCTTCATGATAGAGAGTCTCTTATGTTGTCACTTTCATATACTAGTGGGAATTTTTCATTATATAACTTGGCTTGTATATTCCAATGATGGGCTTCCTCAACATGCCCTAGGTCTTCGTGAGCAAGCAAGTTGGATGCACACCCACTTAGTTTCTTTTGTTGAGCTTTCATATATTTATAGCTCTAGTGCATCCCTTGCATGGCAATCCCTACTCACTCACATTGATATCTATTAATGGGCATCTCCATAGCCCGTTGATACGCCTAGTTGATGTGAGATTATCTTATCCTTTTTGTCTTATCCACAACCACCCTTCTACTCCACATATAGTGCTATGTCCATGGCTCACGCTCATGTATTGCGTGAAAATTGAAAAAGTTTGGGATTACTAAAGTATGAAACAATGTCTTGGCTTGTCATCGGGGTTGTGCATGATTAAATACTTTGTGTGATGAAGATAGAGAAACAGCCAGACTATATGATTTTGTAGGGATAACTTTCTTTAGCCATGTTATTTTGAGAAGACATGATTGTTTTATTAGTATGCTTGAAGTATTATTATTTCTTATGTCAATACGAACTTTTATTTTGAATCATTTGGATCTGAACATTCATGCAACAATAAAGAAAAAATTACATTGAGAAATATGCTAGGTAGCATCCCACATCAAAAAAATTGTTTTTATCATTTACCTACTCGAGGACGAGCAGGAATTAAGCTTGGGGATGCTTGATACGTCTCCAACGTATCTATAATTTTTGATTGTTCCATGCTATTATATTACCCCTTTTGGATGTTTATGGGCTTTACTTTACACTTTTATATCATTTTTGGGACTAACCTACTAACCAGAGGCCCAGCCCGAATTGCTGTTTTTTTTGCCTATTTCAGTGTTTCGAAGAAAAGGAATATCAAACGGAGTCCAAACGGAATGAAACCTTCGGGAGCGTGATTTTTGGAACGAACGTGATCCAGAGGACTTGGAGTGCAAGTCAAGAAGCAGCCGAGG
>NC_041391.1:633939120-633990407 GCF_002162155.2 Triticum dicoccoides
CCACCGACGTACTTCCTCCTCCTATATAAGCCTACGTACCCCGAAAACATCCAGGAGGCAGACAAAACACAATTTCCACCATCGTAACCTTCTGTATCCGCGAGATCCCATCTTGGAGCCTTCGCCGGCACTCTACCGGAGGGGGAATCGACCACAAAGGGCTTCTACACCAACACCATAGCCCTTCCGATGAGTTGTGAGTAGTTTACCACAGACCTACGGGTCCATAGTTATTAGCTAGATGGCTTCTTCTCTCTTTTTGGATCTCAATACAATGTTCTCACCCTCTCTTGTGGAGATCTATTTGATGTAATCTCTTTTTGCGGTGTGTTTGTCGAGATCCGATGAATTGTGGGTTTATGATCAAGTTTATCTACGAATAATATTTGAGTCTTCTCTGAATTATTTTATGTATGATTGAGTTATCTTTGCAAGTCTCTTCGAATTATCAGTTTGGTTTGGCCTACTAGATTGATCTTTCTTGACATGGGAGAAGTGCTTAGCTTTGAGTTCAATCTTGCGGTGTCCTTACCCAGTGATAGAAAGGGATGCAAGGCACATATTGTATTGTTGCCATCGAGAATAACAAGATGGGGTTTATATCATATTGCTTGAGTTTATCCCTCTACATCATGTCATCTTGCTTAATGTGTTACTCTGTTCTTATGAACTTAATACTCTAGATGCAGGCAGGAGTCGGTCGATGTGTGGAGTAATAGTAGTAGATGCAGGCAGGAGTCGGTCTACTTGTTATGGACGTGATGCCTATATACATGATCATGCCTAGATAATCTCATAATTATTCGCTTTTCTATCAATTGCTCGACAGTAATTTGTTCACCCACCGTCATAGTTATGCTATCTTGAGAGAAGCCTCTAGTGAAACCTATGGCCCCCGGGTCTATCTCTTATCATATTTGCTTCCAGTCTACTTTTATTTGCATCTTTACTTTTTGCATCTATATTATAAAATACCAAAAATATATTTATCTTATATTACTATCTTTATTAGATCTCACTTTTGCAAGTGGCCGTGAAGGGATTGACGACCCCTTTATCGCGCTGGTTGCGAGTTCTCAATTTTTTTGTGTAGGTGCGTGGGACTTTTGAGGAGCCTCCTACTGGATTGATACCTTGGTTCTCAAAAACTGAGGGAAATACTTACGCTACTATTGCTGCATCACCCTCTCCTCTTCGAGGAAAACCAACGCAAGCTCAAGACGTAGCAAGAAGGATTTCTGGCGCCGTTGCCGGGGAGGTCTTCGCTCAAGTCAAGACATACCAAGTACCCATCACAAGCTCATCTCCCTCGCATTTACATTATTTGCCATTTACCTCTCATTTTCCTCTCCCCCACTTCACCCTTGCCGTTTTATTTGCCCTCTCTTTCCCAATCTTCTCCTCTCTTTTTTTGCTTGCCCTTTTGTTTGCTCGTTTGGTTGGAATAGATGCTTATTTATTGCTAAATAGAACCTAAGATCTATGGATCCTCATCCTCTTGCTAACCTTTTTAAGAGATCCAATTATGATGAACCAATTGCTAGTGAGTTTTGTGCACTAGATTATCTTTATAAAGCTTTGCTTGAAATTTGTGAATCTGAAAATTATGATGAAGAAATTTATGAATAGATTCTCGATAACTCTTTGAATAAAAAGCATGATTGCAATGATTTTACAATAAATTCTCTTGATGTCAATTGTGCTAATAATTTTCAAAACCCTAAGCTTGGGGATGCTAGTTTTTCTATGTCTACTACTTGTTGCAATAATCATGATTGGGGTGATTCTTCTTATGATCTTGAGAATTTATTTAAGCCCCATGATGAATATGAGATCGATAATAGTGTTTGCAATATTATTGAAAGTGGGTTTGGAAGAGTGTCAACTTTATATCCCACATATTTGGATAATGTTCGATCTTATGAAATTTTTGAGAAAAGTGGGTTTGGAGAGGTCATGACTTTAGTTAATGATAATCCCACTATTTTGGAAGAGTGTCAACTTTGCATGCATGTGGATCGTGTTGAGAATATGTTATATGATATCTATTTTGTTGAATTTTCCTATTATCCTACATGTAATTATTATGAGAGAGGAAAATATGGTTGTTGAAATTTTTATCTTACTAAATTACCTCTCGTCATGCTGAGATTGCTATCGTCTCTTTCTTCTTCCTTGCATATGCTAGCTTTTGCTTGCCTTGAAAAATTGTTTGCTTATAATATGCCTATGCATAGGAAGTATGTCAGACCTAGATGTGTTTTGTCACATGTTTCATGATGCTCTCTTTGTGCTTCAGTTCTTGTCTTTCATATGACCATCATTGAAATCTCAATGCCTAGCTAAAAAGTCTTTAAAGAAAAGCACTTGTTGGGAGACAAACCAATATTTTTCCTTGCTGTTATTTAATAAATTTTTCATCTACTTTGTGTTTAGATGTGTTTTTATCTTTTAGTTAGTGTTTGTGCCAAGTAGAACCTATAGGATAAACTATGATGATAGTTGATTTGATTCTGCTAAAAAACAGAAACTTTGCGCTCATGAGAAAATATTCAATAAATCACAGAAACGTGATCTTGCTTTGATTATTTTTGCTGATGATAAATAAACAAATTTTCCAGTACTTCCTATTTTGGTAGGATTTTTAGAGTTCCAGAAGTTTCCGTTTGTTACAGATTTGTACAGACTGTTCTGTTTTTGGCAGATTCTGTTTTTCGTGTGTTGTTTGCTTATTTTGATGCATCTATGGCTAGTAAAATAGTTTATAAACCATATAGAAGTTGGAATACAGTAGGTTTAACACCAAAATAAATAAAGAATGAGTTAATTATAGTAACTTATGTGGTGGTTTTGTTTTCTTTCACTAACGGAGCTTATAAGATTTCCTGTTGAGTTTTGTATTGTGAAGTTTTCAAGTTTTGGGTAAAGCTTTTATGGACTATGGAATAAGGAGTGGCAAGAGCCTAAGCTTGGGGATGACCAAGGCACCCCAATATATTCAAGGATAGCCAAAAGACTAAGCTTGGGGATGCCCCGGGAAGGCATCCCCTCTTTCGTCTTCGTTCATTGGTAACTTTACTTGGGGCTATATTTTTATTCGCCACATGATATGTGTTTTTCTTGGAGCGTCGTGTATTATATTACTCTTTGCTTTTTAGTTTACCACAATCATCCTTGATGTACACACCTTTTTGGAGAAGCCTATTTGATTAGAATTTTCTAGAATACTCTATGTGCTTCACTTATATCTTTTGAGCTTGATAGTTTTTGCTCTAGTGCTTCACTTATATCTTTTAGAGCACGGTGGTGTCTTAATTTTGGAGAAATTGCTAGTCTATCATACTTCACTTATATTATTTTGAGAGTCTTTTAGAACAGCATGGTATTTGCTATGGTTATAATTTGGTCCTAGAATGGTAGGCATCCAAGTTGGGTATAATAAAAACTATCATAGGAAGTGAATTGGATGCTGTGATCAATTTGATACTTGATAATTGTTTTGAGATATGGAGGCAGTGATATTAAAGTCATGCTAGTTGGGTGATTATGAATTTAAAGAATGCTTGTGTTGAAGATAGCAAGTCCCGTAGCATGCACGTATGGTTAAAGTTATGTAACAAATTTGAAACATGAAGTGTACCTGGCTTGTGCATCCTTATGAGTGGCGGTCGGGGACGAGCGATGGTCTTTTCCTACCAATCTATCCCGCTAGGAGCATGCGCATAGTACTTGATTTTTGATGACTTCTAAAATTTTGCAATAAGCATATGAGTTCTTTTGACTAATGTTGAATCCATGGATTATACGCACTTTTACCTTTCCACCATTGCTAGCCTCTTCGGTACCGTGCATTGCCCTTTCTCGCCTTGAGAGTTGGTGCAAACTTCGCCGGTGCATCCAAACCCCGTGATACAATACGCTCTATCACACATAAACCTCCTTATATCTTCCTAAAAACAGCCACCATACCTACCTATTATGGCATTTCCATAGCCATTCCGAGATATATTGCCATGCAACTTTCCACCATTCCGTTTATCATCATGACATACATTACTTTTGTCATATTGTCATTGCATGATCATGTAGTTGACATCGTATTTGTGGCAAAGCCACCATGCATTATTTTTCATACATGTCACTCTTGATTCATTGCACCATCCCGGTACACCGCCGGAGGCATTCATATAGAGTCATATCTTGTTCTAGTTTCAAGTTGTAATTCATATGTTGTAATCAATAGAAGTATGATGATCATCATTATTAGAGCATTGCCCAAAAAGAAAAAAAAAGAAAAAAGGCCAAAAGAAAAAAAGGCCCAAGAAAAAAAAGAGGAAAAGAAAAAAGAAAAAAAAGAAAAAAAGAAGAAAATAAATGAAAGGGCAATGTTACTATCTCTTTTTCCACACGTGCTTCAAAGTAGCACCTTGTTCTTCATGTAGTGAGTCTCATATGTTGTGCTTCAAAGTAGCACCATGTTTTTCATATAGTGAGTCTCATAAGTTGTCTTTTTCATACTAGTGGGAATTTTTCATTATAGAACTTGGCTTGTATAATCCTACGATGGGATTCCTCAAATGCCCTAGGTCTTCGTGAGCAAGCAAGTTGGATGCACACCCACTAGTTTTCTTTTGTTGAGCATTCATTTATAGCTCTAGTGCATCCGTTGCATGGGAATCCCTACTCCTCATGTTGACAAAAAATGATGGGCATCTCCACAGCCCGTTGATTATCCTCGTCAATGTGATACTTTCTCCTTGTTTGTCTTCTCCACACAATCCCCATCATCATATTCTATTCCACCCATAGTGCTATATCCATGGCTCACGCTCATGTATTGCGTGAAGGTTGAAAAAGTTTTAGATTATTTAAGTATGAAACAATTTCTTGGCTTGTCATCGGGGGTATAGAAGTTGGGAACATCTTTGTGTGACGAAAATGAAGCATAGCCTAACTATATGATTTTGTAGGGATGAACTTTCTTTTGCCATGTTATTTTGAGAAGACATGATTACTTTGATTAGTATGCTTGAAGTGTTACTATTTATTTTATCAATATGAACTTTTATTTTGAATCATTTGGATCTAAACATTCATGCCACATTAAAGAAAATGACATTGAGAATTATGCTAGGTAGCATTCCACATCAAAAATTTCTTTTTTATCATTTACCTAATCGAGGACGAGCAGGAATTAAGCTTGGGGATGCTTGATACGTCTCCAACGTATCTATAATTTTTGATTGTTCCATGATATTATATTACCCCTTTTGGATGTTTATGGGATTTATTTTACACATTTATATCATTTTTGGGACTAACCTACAAACCGGAGGCCCAGCCCATATTGCTGTTTTTTTGCCTATTTCAGTATTTCGAAGAAAAGGAATATCAAACGGAGTCCAAACGGAATGAAACCTTCGGGAGCGTGATTTTTGGAACGAACGTGATCCAGAGGACTTGGAGTGCAAGTCAAGAAGCAGCCGAGGCTCCCACGAGATAGGAGGGCACCCCCCCTATAGGGCGCGCCCCTTGTCTCGTGGGCCCTTCGGGCGTCCACCGACGTACTTCCTCCTCCTATATAAGCCTACGTACCCCGAAAACATCCAGGAGGCAGACGAAACACAATTTCCACCACAATAACCTTCTGTATCCGCGAGATCCCATCTTGGAGCCTTCGCCGGCACTCTGCCGGAGGGGGAATCGACCATAGAGGGCTTCTACATCAACACCATAGCCCTTCCGATGAGTTGTGAGTAGTTTACCACAGACCTACGGGTCCATAGTTATTAGCTAGATGGCTTCTTCTCTCTTTTTGGATCTCAATACAATGTTCTCCCCCTCTCTTGTGGAGATCTATTTGATGTAATCTCTTTTTGCGGTGTGTTTGTCGAGATCCGATGAATTGTGGGTTTATGATCAAGTTTATCTACGAATAATATTTGAATATTCTCTGAATTCTTTTATGTATGTTTGAGTTACCTTTGCAAGTCTCTTCGAAATATCAGTTTGGTTTGGCCTACTAGATTGATCTTTCTTGCCATGGGAGAAGTGCTTAGCTTTGGGTTCAATATTGCGGTGTCCTTACCCAGTGACGGAAAGGGTTGCAAGGCACGTATTGTATTGTTGCCATCGAGGATAACAATATGGGGTTTATATCATATTGCTTGAGTTTATCCCTCTACATCATGTCATCTTGCTTAATGTGTTACTCTGTTCTTATGAACTTAATACTCTAGATGCAGGCAGGAGTCGGTCGATGTGTGGAGTAATAGTAGTAGATGCAGGCAGGAGTCGGTCTACTTTTTATGGACGTGATTCCTATATACATGATCATGCCTAGATAATCTCATAATTATTCTCTTTTCTATCAATTGCTCGACAGTAATTTGTTCACCCATCATAATACTTATGCTATCTTGAGAGAAGCCTCTAGTGAAACCTATGGCCCCCGGGTCTATCTCTTATCATATTTGCTTCCAATCTACTTTTATTTGTATCTTTACTTTTTGCATCTATATTATAAAATACCAAAAATATATTTATATTATCTTACTATCTTTATTAGATCTCACTTTTGCAAGTGGTCGTGAAGGGATTGACAACCCCTTTATCGCGTTGGTTGCAAGTTCTCAGTTTGTTTGTGTAGGTGCGTGGGACTTTTGAGGAGCCTCCTACTGGATTGATACCTTGGTTCTCAAAAACTGAGGGAAATACTTACGCTACTATTGCTGCATCACCCTCTCCTCTTCGAGGAAAACCAACGCAAGCTCAAGACGTAGCAATTGACAACCCCTTTATCGCGTTGGTTGCGAGTTCTTTCTTTGTTTGTGTAGGTGCGTGGGACTTTTGAGGAGCCTCTGAAAGTGCAACTATCCCTAGGTGGTTTTGGTAATTCCTAACAACATATAGCTCATTGAGCTAACAGTATTCCAAGATAAATATTTCAGGAAAGCTCAATGATTCGCATGGCATGGATGAGAAACGTGGACCCCTCAAAATGCTAAGGACAAAAGGATTGGTTCAAGCTCAAAGCTCAAGACTCTACATTTTATATTTTAGTGATCCAAGATCACATTGAGTCTATAGGAAAAGCCAATACTATCAAGGAGGGATGAGGTGTTGCTTAATGAGGTTCTTGCTTCAAAGTGCTTAGTGATATGCTCAAAAGCCCTCAACTACTTTCTGACATCCACATATGACCTAAACCAAAAGTCAAACTCGGCCCCACCGATTCTTTCTATCCGGAGCCACCGAGTTTAGATGTCATAGCCACTGCCACAAACCCTAGGCAAATCGGTCTCGCTGATAGGGATCTCGGTCTCACCGAGATGGGATTGTAATCCCTCTATTTCCCTTCATAACATTTCGGTCCCACCGAGATGAGCGATCAGTCCCACCGAGATTGCAATGTAAACTCTCTGTTTCCCCTTTGTAACATTTCAGTCCAACCGAGATGAGTTAATTGGTCCCACCGAGTTTACCTGACCAACTCTCTGGTTAGCTTATTACCAAAATCGGTCTCACCGAGTTTGTGTAATCGGTCTCAACGAGATTACGTTATGCCCTAACCCTAACCATATCGGTCCTACCGAGTTGCATGTTGGTCCCACCGAAAATCCTAACGGTCAATAGATTTACTGAATCGGTCTGACCGAGTTTCTCAATTCGGTCCCACCGAGATTGGTAAGTTGTGTGTAATGGTTAGATTTTGTGTGGAGGCTATATATACCCCTCCACCTCCTCTTCATTCGTGGAGAGAGCCATCAGAACAAACCTACACTTCCAACTTACATTTTCTGAGAGAGAACCACCTACACTTGTGTTGAGGTCAAGATATTCCAATCCTACCATATGAATCTTGATCTCTAGCCTTCCCCAAGTTTCTTTCCACTCAAACCTTCTTTCCACCAAATCCAAATCCTGTGAGAGAGAGTTGAGTGTTGGGGAGACTATCTTTTGAAGCACAAGAGCAAGGAGTTCATCATCAACACACCATTTGTTACTTCTTGGAGAGTGGTGTCTCCTAGATTGGCTAGGTGTTACTTGGGAGCCTCCTACAAGATTGTGGAGTTGAACCAAGGAGTTTGTACGGGCAAGGAGATCACCTACTTCGTGAAGATCTACCACTAGTGAGGAAAGTCCTTCATGGGCGACGGCCATGGTGGGATAGACAAGGTTGCTTCTTCGTGGACCCTTCTTGGGTGGAGCCCTCCTTGGACTCGCGCAGCCGTTACCCTTCATGGGTTGAAGTCTCCATCAACATGGATGAACAATAGCACCACCTATCGGAACCACGACAAAAACATATGTGTCTCCTATTGCATTTGCACTCTCCAAACCCTTTCCTTTACATTCTTGCAAGTTGCATGCTTTACTTTCCACTGCTCATATACTCTTTGCATGCTTTGATTGAATTGTGTTAAGATTGCTTGACTTGTCTATCTTTGTTAAAATCTGTCAAGAATTAAAACTGGGAAAAGGATAAGCTTTTATTTGGTCAAGTAGTCTAATCACCCCCCCCCCTCTAGACATACTTTCGATCCTACAGCCTCCTACTGGATTGACACCTTGGTTCTCAAAAACTGAGGGAAATGCTTACGCTACTATTGCTATATCACCCTTTCCTCTTCAAGGAAAACCAATGTAAGATCAATACGTAGCATGTCTCCTAAGGTGTTTGTTGGGTTGGCATAGATCGAGATTAGGATTTGTCACTCAGTGTTTCGTAGAGGTATCTCTGGGCCCTCTTGGTAATACTCATCACTATAAGCCTTGCAAGCATTGTGAATAATGAGTTAGTTGCGGGACGAAGTATTATGGAACGAGCAAAGAGACTTGACGGTAATGAGATTGAACTAGGTATTGAGATACCGACGATCGGATCTCGGGCAAGTAACATACCGATGACAAAGGGAACAACATATATTGTTATGCGGTTTGACCGATATCTTCATAGAATATGTAAGAACCAATGAGCATCAAGATTCCGCTATTGGTTATTGACCGGAGACATGCCTCGGTCATGTCTACATAGTTCTCGAACCCGTAGGGTACGCACACTTAACGTTCGATGACGATTGGTATTATGAGTTTATGTGATATGATGTACCGAAGGTTGTTCGGAGTCCCAGATGTGATCACAGACATGACGAGGAGTCTCAAAATGGTCGAGACATAAAGATTGATATATTAGACGACTATATTCGGACACCGTAAGTGTTCCTGAGAAGTTCCGGATAAAACTGGAGTACCGGAGGGTTACCGGAAACCCCCGGGGAACTAATGGGCCTCAATGGGCCCTAGTGGATAGAGAGAGGGGCCCGCCAGGGCAGGCCGCACTCCCCCTCCCCTTGAGTCCGAATAGGATAAGGAAGGGGGGCGGCGCCCCCCTTGCCTTCCCCCTCTCCCTCTCCTTCCTTTCCCCTCTCTCCCTTTAGGTGGAAACCTACTAGGACTTGGAGTCCTAGTAGGATTCCCCTATTGGGGGTGCGCCCTTGGAAGGTCGGCCTGCCTCCCCATTGATCCTTTATATATGGGGGCAGGGGGGCACCCCAAAGACACACAAGTTGATTGTTTAGCCGTGTGTGGTGACCCCCTCCACAGATTTCCACCTCGGTCGTATCGTCGTAGTGCTTAGGCGAAGCCCTGCGCCGGTAACTTCATCATCACCGTCACCATGCCGTCGTGCTGACGAAGCTCTCCCTCAACTTCAGCTAGATCTAGAGTTCGTAGGACGTCACTGAGTTGAACGTGTGTAGATCGCGGAGGTGCCGTACCTTCGGTGCTAGGATCGGTCAGATCGTGAAGGCGTACGACTACATCAACCACGTTGTCATAACGCATCCGCTTTCGGTCTACGAGGGTACGTAGACAACACTCTCCCCTCTCGTTGCTATGCATCACCTAGAGATAGATCTTGCATGATCATAGGATTTTTTTTTGAAATTACCACGTTCCCCAACACGACTCACTTAGGGTCTATCGAACGCTACTCCGTAACTGGGTAGTTATAAAGGTAGCTTTCGGGTGAGTCGTGAAACATGCCTCGAGAGATGGTTGACCAAGATGGGATTTTCCCCTTCTATTTGGAGAGATATTCTCTGGGCCCTCTCGAGTGATCACATCCGGAAAGCATGGCCATGCGACTTGGGTTAAGTGTTAACCCAGTTCGAGAATCTGTATCACGGTTTCGAGAAGAGAGGTCGAGCTATCACAAGGGTGACAAGTACTCGCCTTGAGCTCGACAACAAATATCGTGAGGCAAAAGTAATGATGCATATGACATATTGTCGAGGTTCGTCAAACGACTTTGGCCACACATGGGAGTTGGCACGTTATGCTAGGAGCCGATACCAACTATCGACTCTAGTCGAGTCCATGTGTACGTGAACCTATAGGGTCGCTCACTTAAGGGGCTGCAGACTGTACGGATTGGATCCAAGTGGAAATGGACACAGACTCCTAGTGGGCTCAAGTGTTGAGCCCACCTTGGAGGTCTATATAAAGGGGAGTGGGCACACCACTTAGGGTTGATCTTTCCAACCCTCGATAGTCATTGCCACTCCCCATGCCCATGACGTGCGACCGGACCTAGCAGTCCGCCGCCCGTCGCTGCACCCCGCACGTGTGGATACCTTGGAGGCATCGCATATATTGTGCTTGGATGAACCGTTCGAGGGAACCGCGAGGCGCCATTCGCGGGAGATCACCGTTCACGGGTCTTCGCTGTTCGCGGGAGATCGGCAACAAGAGGAGGAGACGGGCCGAGACATCGACTACACGCATCACCAACTCCACTTTTGTTGTGGTGACTGCGCGTCTAGTGGTAAACCCGATCTCGTAATCTATTTCCAGTAGCATGATCTTGGGTGTGCGGTAGAAAATTTCATTTGGCGCTAGCGTAGCGTACTGTGTGTTCCTACAAAAACAGATCCGACAATGGGAATATGGGAAGGTGCGAGGAAGGGAAGGTGGAGGTGGGCGAACCTTATCGGACTAGAACCAGTCGTAGTAGGTTGGTCAAAGATGCTGTTGATATTGGACTTGCCCTCAGCGGGGAAGGGCACGTCAATGAAGACGAGGTCAAGGCGCGTCGTGACCTCGGCTGGCCACTTTGTCAGTACCTACTTCAGTTGATCTCGTCGTTGGTCCGGAAGCTATGCAGGCATAGGAACCGCGGCTGCCTCACCCCGACCCCGCCGGCGAGGCTGACCGTCAGCGTCTGGATCGTTCCACTCTGCGGCCTGCATGTTCGTCCTTCACATCATACTGCAGCGACTAGTCAACCCAGATGCCCCCTCCCCATCACCGCGGCCACCATGTTCCATTCTCCCAATGGAGGATCGGTGGATCTGATCGGGGATGTGCTTTTCATGCAGTCGCCGCCTCCCACACTCATTGTTCTCCTCCACCCCAGATCCGACTATGCTGAGAAAAGAGAGGAGATGGTTGCATGGTGTGCGGTGTGAGAGGTTGCGTGTGCGGGAAGAACGAGAGTTGACACTACTAGGGAAAACCTTATACATAGAATCTTAGCAGTAGCGCTGGGTAAAATGAGGTGCTGCTGCTACTTAGTAGTAGCGTGTGTCAGTAAGATGCACTAATGATATGCTTTCAGCAGCAGCGCATTTTAGCAAAACGCGCTGCTGCTAAGTTTGTACTAGGCGCATATGGCTAGCCCCACTTAGCAGTAGCGCGTATCCCTATACCATGCTACTACTATGCTCCGTAGTAGTAGCACTTTTTTTTCAATACGCGCTTCTACTAACCCTACCTTATCGTCCCCGCGCGACAGACGACCCCCCTCACTCTCCGTCTCACTCACTCTCTCCCTACACCCCCGTCATCCACCGCCGCCACCGTTCCCCGACGACCATCGTTGCCCGCCGCCACCGTTCCTCCTTCACTGAGGTAGTCCCTCCTCCTCCCTCCTCCCCTCCTCCCTCCTCCATCGGCCGCCCCTCCTCCCTCCTCCACCGGCCGCCCCCTCCGCCCTCCTCCTCCGGCCGCCCCCTCCTCCCTCCTTCTTTCCTAAACCCTAAACTCTTTTTTACTTTTCTTGTATAATGTAATTTTTTTACTGTTTTTAGTAAGTGTTCAATAGAATTAGTAAGAAAATTAATAGAACTAGTTGAACTAGTTTATTTTTAGTAAGAATTAGTTTATTTTTATTTATAGTAAGTGCTTAGTTGAACTAGTTGAAATAATAGAACTAGTTTATTTTTAGTAAGAAAAATTAGGTATATGAGATTTGATGATCTAATTAAAATTTTACTATAGAACTAGTTTATTTTTAGTAAGAACTAGTTTGTTTTTATTTATAGTAAGTTTTTAGTTGAACTAGTTGAATTAAAGAACTAGTTTATTCTTAGTAAGAAAATTTAGGTATATGAGATTTGATGATCTAATTAAAAATTTACTATAGAACTAGTTTCTTTTTAGTAAGAAAATTAATAGAACTAGTTTATTTTTTTAGTTAAAGCAATTATTCCCACATCAATGTTGACAATGCATATCCCGCATCCTTGTCATCGACTCGGCGGAGGAGGCATGCTTGATCAGAGGGGCCATGTCCGGGACTGGGCTCTGCCGGGCTGGTACTGGGATGTGCTACCTTCCGGGGGGGCAGCTTGGTGAGGAGCCAGCCCGTCGTTGACCCGTACCTTCTTTGGTGGCGGTCGCGTGGGCCAGAGACGGTGCAGAGGCTTGGGGACCCCGTGGAGGTGGTACGTCACCGTGTCAGCGAGGAGTACGAGCACTTCCGTTGCTACATGATTGTGTTGGAGGGCAGGTTCTTCAGGGATCTCACTGGAGCTATGATCCTATGATGGTTCCTTCTCTTTGGGTGTCCACCACCCGGGCCGATACCCGTCGTTCGCTAGGGTTTTAGCTATATTTGTGAGGTTATATTTATGATACTATTCGAGATGTATTAGTGATAATATTCGATGACGTACGGACAGAAGAGATTATTTAGTTTTGCTTATTGAATGCTCAAATTGGAGAACTACTCCTATTTTGAATGCTCAAATTGGAGAGCACTATGCAAGGCGTATGCATTTGATTGGTTGATAGCTTATAGGGTTTCACTAAGTCCTAAGATGAGGATAATAATGTTTTTATTTATATTTTGTTTTTGCAGCCAAATCTCCATGTCATCGTCGCCGTCATCCCTGTCACGGACCCCTTCCGACCTCGAGGTGAGACCAACCAAATCTCCATGTCAACATGAGTCCTATAAGATATTTTGAAATGTTTTTGTTCATATTTTAAACCATTGAAATGCAATGACCATCAAGTTTGAATGCAATGACCATCAAGTTTGAATGCAAATAGGATACGTGCTTGCCCAAGTGGCCATGTTTACAGGTAACACCTCCGAGTGGCCCATGTTTTGCTGGGGTGTTGATTAATTTCCGTTCCGACAAATTTCTGTCGCTCGATATGTCCTTTTTTAGCAAAGGTCATGCCAGATTTTTCCGTGAATTTTGGCATGACTTGTGCTAGAATATGTAGGAAATATCGAGTGGCTTGGATTTTCTAGAAAGATAAATTAACGACATTTCAGGTTGACTTTAAGTCTGTCGAGGCTCCATACATGAGAAGTCGGACTGTTGTCGTGGGGGTCATTTCTCCTTCTTCTCCTTGTGCTAGACCTTTGTTATGCACTAGGGGAAGCAGGAGTAACGACCATCACCGACGGTCGAAAAATCAGTGAGGGAGTATGTCCACCATATATGAGAGAAGAAGAATGTCGACTGTTGTTGTGGGGTCGCTTCCCCTTTGTTCCCATGTGCTATACATTTTGGTTTAACGCGCTCGGGGACAAAGGGAGCAGCGACCATCACCAACGGTCGAATATATACACCATGTGAGCTGATAGTTTAAAAAAAAGACTCGGCGGACCGATAGTCAACCCATGCTGAATAATAATGAACTAATTTAGTTTTTGTAATACATAAATTGAAATTTAGAACTTTAATCTTTGAATTATGAACATAGGAAATATCATCAGACGATGAAAGTCTCGCGGAGTGCTCCTGGTGCAGAGACAACCGGGGTTTCTGCGACAGGCCTCACTTGGTAGAAGGTCGGCACTTCAGCATTAAGCTCCAGGAGACATTCGATGTTGAAACGGTATGCAACGATGCAAAGTTTTTTTTCGTAATTAAGCTTGACTTCATCTTCTTCAACATGTAATTTTTGTCTTTTATAATTCGACTAGCTTATCCTATGCCATGCAATACGCTATGTCTTGGAGAGGATGGATTTTGACGATCATGAAAATATGAAAAGAAAGATAGTTCACCTAAGGACCCATCATGGTTTTGAATTTCCTGTAAATCTATACAATTCTATGAGCGTATCCCATTTTGGTTACCCGAATTGGGAAGCACTTTGCAAGGCATATGATTTTCATGAGGGTTTGCTTGTCACCATGGATCTTGGTGATCCTGACATCGAGGAAGACGATACGGACATTTGAGTCCTTGTTGATACACTTACAATTCTACCGCTATGTGAGTTTCTCAAACATAGTTATTAAGTAATTTATATTGTTTATTTCAAAATAGTTGACAGCTTATTTCCATTGATAGCTTATTTTCATTCTTCAAAGAATGTGCGGAAGATGGTAGACAGAACGTAGTACACCGACGGCGCGGGATTAACTTATCAGAAGAAAAATCATCTGATCTCATTTATTAATGATCTTGAGAATTACAATATCTATAATGAAACACCTGCACATTATGGTCAATACGTGCCACTAGTGCACGTGTTGAACTACGGTAACATCCATGGAGATGGCATGGTAATATTTTTTTACTATTACGACATCCGTGCATCTTTTGCATAAATTCTTCTAAAACTAAACTACATTGCTAACTAAGAAGTCATTACTATATTTTTCAACAGAAAATCCCGAAGGATTGTGTGCCTCATCTGATGTTTCCGAAAGTTTGCCTTGTTGTTATGAGCTTACGACCAGGTCATCCTATGCATCACAGTTGTTCATACTGGATTTCTAAAACCGATGAAGACATGACAATCAAAGATATGAAACAATGTATGGTTAGTCGTAGGGAGGTAATTGGAAGCAACATCATGTGACGTGCAAGAATTGGAGACAGGATAATCTCCATTCTCCATAATGGAGAGTCAGGACCTATCTTGTTTTATGCTATTTTACCTAAGAGAGTGTAGTAGGTCCTATTAGAGAGGAGCAGGTCTGGTACAATGTGTTATTATGTGGTACAATGTGTTAGAGTTGATGAGGAGGAGGAGGAGTTGTGAATATGACTAGTGACCAACTTGTTATATGATGTCTCATTGATGAAAATGATGATCATGAGGAAGTGTTATATGACAATGATGTATTATGATGATAACATGTTAATGATATGATGATGATGATGATGATATTTATTATATCATTGGGTGAAAGAACCGCGGATGATTATGATGTAATAACTCATTATGATGTAAAAACAATCTCTAAATTGTTACTGTATGAAAACTAGTATAAAGGTGTATGAATACAATATGAAATAAAAGAGAAATAGAATACAGAATAATAGTAGTAGCGCGGGATGCAACAAGTGCTACTAGTAATTACCAGTAGCGCCCTTTCCGGGAAACACTACTACTAAGTGGATATAGCAGTAGCACGGGTAGACCCACGCTACGGCTAACCTTTAGATGTAGCGTCGTAGCAGTAACACTGTCACCTGTGCTGCTAGTAGGCCAAAACCCATGCTACTGCTAGGCTTTTCCCTAGTAGTGTCAGGCTGGGTTGTGTGCGAGAGGATGGTGTGTGGGGCATGGGTGAACTAAAAACGTGTCAGGTAGCCCAATTGACGTGATTTCCCCTCCCTCCATCACTATGATAGCCTACCCAATTGTTTTCTCATCATTTTTGTCTCGTAGCCAGTTCTACGTGGACACAACCAGCACTCTCTCCTTCCGCATAGCTTATTGTGTTTGATGGTTCAATGACCAGCGCCCATTCTGACAGTGGGTACATTCGAATGTGTTCTAAATATTTGGTGGTATCTGTTTTGATGCACCGCGGCAGAGTTATCTAGGTATCTCCAAGTCGCTACCTTGTTCCACCGACCGAAGGGCCATCACACCTCTCCCCTCCCCGATCGTTAAATTCTTCCATCTACTTTTCTAGAATAAAGAAACGGAACTTGGCTACTCCGTAGAAAGCCTCGGCATCCACCGACTCATGGGGCCAGAAGAACGTCAAGACCCACTGGTCATGAAGCCAACCGCAAAGAAACCGAGGGGTGGCCGCGGGAAAGGCCTCCCTGATGTCTCTCTGCCACCTTTCCACCTCCCATGGTTTTGGCACAGATTCCCAGCGCTGCCCAAAGCAAACAAAAAATCTCCTGACCTCCCGCCATTACTCACCAGCACCGACGCGCCAGCCCCGCCATTCCCACTGACAAGCAGGCCACACCACCATTGATTTGCTCTGCACTCCAAGGCTGTATCGCTTACACAAGCATGTTGCTGCTACTATGCTTCTCTCTTGCAAGAGTGTTTGACAAAAAACTACTAGTTTAGGGGTTCACGTCCCACAAAACTACCACTTTTTTAGAAGAGCCCGAAAACTACCAAAAAACATAATCTTGTGACTAAAAACTACCAGGTTAACGGAATGGTCGTTTTGACCATTTTAACCATGATTCTAACGTGAGTGGCCCACGTGCCAGGCTGGCGGCCCGCCTAATGGCTAACAGTGTGCGCCCGCGCTGCTATTAGAGTCGGTCGTTGGTCGCACCTGGTTGGACCAGGCCAGACCTGGCCGGCCAGCTCCCCATTCCCCACCCTCTCTCACTCTCCCCCGAGCTCCTCCCTAGACCTAGCCATCGCCAGCCATGGTGGCTGTGGATGCAAACTCTGGCAACGATTTAGGCATACCTTCTGACATGGTCGGCAGCGCGGCGCAGCAGCCTTCTCAGTCCGAATCTAATACTTCTATGGGTAGCGTGCAACAGAGGTTGGATTGGTCAGCGTCGGCCGGCCACCGTCGATGACAAGAAGCACAGCTCAAGGTCGGTGGAAGATTCCTCATTCTGCGGGCGGCGGCAGGTACGTCATCTCATCCAGTAGATCCCACCATAGATTGTGAGATTCAGAGAATCGGAGAATTAGGAATTTAGGCTAGTTTTTTGGACGGTTAGATTTAGTTTTGGTGATCTTGCAAATTGTTAGTATTGTGCATACTTTGTTGTGTAAGAAACTGAAAAAAAACAGTTTGACAGACACTAAATATTGTGCCTAGTTAGGTTCAGTTATCCAATTTTCAGTTAATAAAGGTTTTTCTTTTAATAATTTTCAGAATTGATGACCCAAAGTGGTCAATTTGGTTCCATTTCAATGCTAGAGAATTTGTGGTTCGAAATTTGTACTAGTCAGACATATCATATTTGACAATGCTTTCTCTTATTGGGAGTGAGGGCTTTGTGGTTGATGATCATATGTACTATGTATTTGATGAGGAGAAAGGATTAGAAGGTTTAGATAAAATATGATGTGAAGATGATGTGCAGCAGATGTTTACACACTCTCATAATGAAAAGATTCTGAACATAAGTGTAGTGGGAGCTCTTGATGCATGTAATGCAGATGAAAATCATGAAAATAGAGATAGTTATTTTGCTGAACATTGCATTAACACTCAACAAAGTTGCACTAAGGTGGTGGATATAAGCATGGATAGAAAGGAAGAGCTGAAGAAAAGCATGATGCAGAGAGAGGCTGACGTTAACCATTTTAAAGGTGACACTAATGTGTCTGAATTTGTTTCTAATGATGAAGCTGCAAATTAAGATTCAGATGGGAACAATGTGGATTTTCAGTCAGAGTATCCCTCTGAAGATGAAGCTGCAAAACAAGATACAACAGTGGTACATAAACTGAAGGTAGTGAGAAAACCTGGTCCAACCAGTAGATCCCACCATGAGGTTGAGAAAATGGAGAAAGGAGGTTGGTTCCCTGAAGCAGATGAAAGATGTTTCCCTGGTGATTATGGCATCAGTGATGAAGAAGATGAGCCTGAAGGATCCTATAAACTACCAAGTGATTGGAAGAGAAGGAATAAGAAGTTAAAAGACAGGATATGGTATGATCACAAACTTCAAGGACCAGTAGAACAGTTCTGTAAGGGCTTGTGCTTCACCACTGTGTATGAGTTCAGAGATGCACTTAGGGATTTTCACATTAGGACTTTGAGAAATTTTCAATACCACAGAAATGCCCTAGATAGGATTATTGTTTGGTGCTCAGAGAGAGCCCAGGGATGTGATTTCTATATATGTGGCTCTAAGTTAGCTCATGAAAAAACATTCTGCATAAAGAAGTGTGATATGTTGCACACTTGTGGAGCATGTGCAGAGTTCACAAAGGTTACTACTAAGTGGATGTCAAGGTCAGTAGAGGCAGCATTGAGAGAATACAATAGATCTCCTATGGATGCATTAATTCAGAAGACCAAGACTAAGTTCTCAGTGGATGTATCAAGAAGTGTTGCATATAGGGCAAGGAGGAAGGTTGTTGATGTAGTTCAAGGTGACCACAAGCGGCAGTACTTGAGGCTCAGGGATTATCTTCAAGCAATTCTTGACACAAACCCAGGTAGCATGTGTATAGTAACAACATTTGAAGATCCAGAGAACCCAGCGCCTACTCCTAGATTCAAGTATATGTTCTACTGTTTAGTAGCTTCAAAGGAAGGTTTCCTTAATAGTTGCAGACCATTTATAGGTCTTGATTGATGCTTCATCAAGTTAACCACTGGATAGCAAATTCTTGCAGCCATAGGAAGGGATGGAAACAACAATATTTATCCTATAGCTTTTGGTGTGGTTGACAAGGAAGATGGTGAAAGTTGGAATTGGTTTTTAACTCAATTGAGATGTTGCATTGGCAGTGGCAACAAATTTGGAACATATAGTATCATATCTGACAGGCAAAAGGATGGGAAGAATTTCATTGAGCAATTTAGTGTTATTACTTTTTTTAATTATTTCATTCTTTTCAATTGTAGTAATAATTTGTGAATGTAGAGGGCTTGCTTAAGGAAATAAATGAAGTATTCCCTGATTCACCTCAAAGGTATTGTCTTAGGCACATATATGCAAATTTTCAATCTGCTGGATTAAGAGGCCGGGAACTAAAGAAGTGTATTGACAAGGCTAGCTACTCCTACACTAAACATGGGCATGAACTAGGCATGGCAGAGCTGAAAGCACAGTCTGAGGATGCTTGGAAATGGCTCAAAAATTGAGGTCTCTACTTGGGCTAGGTTTGCTATGGATCATATTTGCAAAACAGATTTAGTTGTGAACAATCTAAGTGAAGTCTTCAACAAGATGATACTGGACGTTAGGGCCAAACCAACAAGGACAATGTTTGAAGGGACCAGGACCAAGCAAATGATCAAGCGGAAACAAACTATGGAGAAGTTACAGATTAGCAGGTGGACAATCACACCAACCTACTCGGAGATTTTAGAAGAGAACATGCAGTATGCCAAGTATTGCCAGGCTGACAGAGCTGGTCCAATAATTTGGCAAGTTACTAGCAAAGAAAAACAATATGGTGTGGACATGGAAGGGTATACATGTGACTGCAAGAGATGTAACTTGACTGGTGTACCTTGCAGTCATGGCATATCTGTAATGACAAAGCAAAAGTTGCATCCTAGGGACTATGTCGATGACTTTTTCAAGAAGCCACTTTATTTGGAGACATACACAGAAATTATATACCCTGTTCCTGGTCCAAATTTCTGGCCTCACACAAACACTCCAGACATTGAACCTCCTGTGTTCATTGAAAAGGCAGGCAGAAAATAGACAGCAAGGAGGAAAGGAGAGTTTGAAGTTCCTGCCCCAAGAAACACCAGTAGGATGGGAACAATTACCTGTGGAAATTGTGGGTTGGAAGGACACAAGTATACAAGTTGCAATAAAACTCTTAGGCCTAAACTGCAAATGAGGAAAAAAAACATCAAGTAATTATCAAGCATCAGAGCAATATTTTCTTTTACATAGTCTAATGATTGTGAGGTTGGACCTTTAATGTAGGAAAATAGGGCAATCTATGCACCTGCTCCATCTCCTCCAGTACAAACTCCAAGAGCACCAGCCCCTACTGCAAGAGCACCAGCTACTACTGCATCAGCACCAGCACCTACTGCAAGAGCACCAACTCTTGCTGCATGTGCACCAGCTCCTACTACAAAGCTAAAAGGGTAGGCTTCAGGTGGAGGGAGAGGTAAGGGATTTAGTGCACCAAGATCTGTTGCTGCAACTTCAGATGTTTTGGCTGGTACCAAAAGGAAGAGGTTTGCAAGAAGCAAATTAAAGGGTTACTTCTATGCAAGTGGTAACTGACACAGTGGTGTAGAACTTCTCTCTTTGAACCTGTTTGAATTAGTTTAGAACCTATTTCACTTTGTTTTGAACCTGTCTGTACTTTTCTGCATGAGTCTATCTGAATTTGTGTGAACCCACTACTGCAGGATGCTGCTAACGCGACACTACGATCAGAGACCCTTCGAGAAACTGTGTGCGATGCAATAATCGCAAACGGTGGTGTCAGAGAACCGTCAAAAATGTCTGCTACCTCTTGAGCATGCGTTGGTTTTTCCCTTGAAGAGGAAAGGGTGATGCAGCAAAGTAGTGTAACTATTTCCCTCAGTTTTGAGAACCAAGGTATCAATCCAGTAGGAGGCTCCTCCCAAGTCCCACGCGCCTACATAAGCAAACAAGAACCTTGCAACCAACGTGATAAAGGGGCTGTCAATCCCTTCACGGCCACTTGCGAAAGTGAGATCTGATAGAGATAATATGATAAGATAAATATTTTTGGTATTTTTATGATATAGATTGAAAAGTAAAGATTGCAAAATAAAGTAGATTGGAAAATTATATGATAGAGAATAGACCCGGGGGCCATAGGTTTCACTAGTGGCTTCACTCAAGATAGCATAAGTATTATGGTGGGTGAACAAATTACTGTCGAGCAAGTGATAGAAAAGTGCATAGTTATGAGAATATCTAGGCATGATCATGTATATAGGCATCACGTCTACAACAAGTAGACCGAAATGATTCTACATCTACTACTATTACTCCACACATCGACCAACTCTTGCCTGCATCTAGAGTATTAAGTTCATAACAACAGAGTAACGCATTAAGCAAGATGACATGATGTAGAGGGATAAACTCAAGCAATATGATATAAACCCCATCTTTTTATCCTCGATGGGAACAATACAATACGTGCCTTGCTGCCCCTGTTGTCACTGGGAAAGGACACCGCAAGATTGAACCCAAAGCTAAGCACTTCTCCCATTGCAAGAAAAATCAATCTTGTAGGCCAAAATAAACTGATAATTCGAAGAAACTTGCAAAGATAACCAATCATACATAAAAGAATTCAGAGGAGATTCAAATATTACTCATAGATAAACTTGATCATAAACCCACAATTCATCGGATCTCGACAAACACACCACAAAAAGAGTTACATCGAATAGATCTCCAAGAAGATAGAGGAGAACTTTGTATTGAGATTCAAAGAGAGAGAAGAATCCATCTAGCTAATAATTATGGACCCGAAGGTCTATGGTAAACTACTCACAACTCATCGGAGAGGCCTTGGTGATGATGGAGAGGCCCTCCATGGTCGATTCCCCCTCCGACGGAGCGCCAGCGAAGGCTCCAACATGGGATCTTGTGGATACAGAAGGTTGCGGCGGTGGAAATAGTTTTTCGTGGTGCTCCTGGATGGTTTCGGGGTACGAAGATATATATAGGCCAAGGAGGTAGGTCAGGGGAGCCACAAGGGGCCCTTGAGGCAGTGGCGCGCCCACCCCCTTATGGCGTGCCGGCCACCCTCGTGGCCGCCTCGACTGCTTCTTGATGTCCACTCCAAGTTTCTTGGATTGCATTTGTTCCAAAAAGATCGCTCCCAAAGTTTTCATTCTGTTTGGACTCTGTTTGATATTCCTTTTCTGTGAAACACTGAAATAGGCAAAAAAACAGCAATTCGGGTTGGGCCTCTGGTTAGTAGGTTAGTCCCAAAAATGATATAAAAGTGTAAAGTAAAGCCCATAAACATCCAAAACAGGTAATATAATAGCATGGAACAATAAAAAATTATAGATACGTTGGAGACGTGTCAAGCATCCCCAAGCTTAATTCCTACTCGTCCTCGAGTAGGTAAATGATAAAAACAGAATTTTTGATGTGGAATGCTACCTAGCATATTTCTCAATGTATTTATCTTTATTGTGGCATGAATGTTCAGATCCAAATGATTCAAAATAAAAGTTCATATTGATAAAAGAATAATAATACTTCAAGCATACTAACCAAGCAATCATGTCTTCTAAAAATAACATGGCAAAGGAAAGTTCATCCCTACAAAATCGTATAGTTTGGCTATGTTTCATTTTCGTCACAAAAAATACTCCCATCAAGAACAACCCCGGTTTTAGCCAAGAAATTGGTTCATACTTTTTAACGCGCTTCAGCCTTTTTCAACTCTTATGCAATACATGAGCGTGAGCCATGGATATAGCACTATGGGTGGAATAGAATATAATGATAGGGATTATGTGGAGAAGACAAAAAATGAGAAAGTATCACATCGACGCGGCTAATCAACGGGCTAGGGAGATGCCCGTCAATTGATGTCAATGCAAGGAGTAGGGATTGCCATGCAACGGATGCACTAGAGCTATAAATGTATGAAAGGTCAACAAAAGAAACTAAGTGGGTGTGCATCCAACTTGCTTGCTCATGAAGACCTAGGGCATATTGAGGAAGCCCATCGTTGGAATATAAAAGCCAAGTTCTATAATGAAAGAATCCCACTTAGTAAATAAAAGTGACAATATAGAAGACTTTCTATCATAAAGACCATGGTGCTATTTTGAGCACAAGTGTTGAAAAAGATAGTAGCATTGTCCCCCCTTTTTTGGGCCTTTTTTTGGCCTTTCTTTTTTTTCTTTTTTTTTATTTGGCCTTTTTTTTTTATTTGGCCTTTCCGTTTTTTTATTAGGGACAATGCTCTAAAAATGATGATCATCACACTTCTATTTTACTTACAACTCATGAATTACAACTCGATACTAGAACAAAATATGACTCTATATGAATGCCTCCAGTGGTGTACCGGGATATGCGATGACTCAAGAGTGACATGTATAAAATTAAGCATGGTGGCTTTGCCACAAATACGATGTTAATTACATGATCATGCAAAAAGCAATATGACAATGATGAAGCGTGTCATAATAAACGGAACGGTGGAAAGTTGCATGGCAATATATCTCGGAATGGCTATGGAAATGCCAGGTAGGTATGGTGGCTGTTTTGAGGAAGATATAAGGAGGTTTATGTGTGATAGAGCGTATCGTACCATGGGGTTTGGATGCACCGGCGAAGTTTGCACCAACTCTCAAGGTGAGAAAGGGAAATGCACGGTACCATAGATGCTAGCAATGATGGTAAGGTAAAAGTCCGTATAATCCATGGACTCATCATTAGTCATAAAGAACTCATATACTTATTGCAAAAGTTTTATTAGCCCTCTAAGCAAAGTAGTACTATGCATGCTCCTAGGGGGAGGTTGGTAGGAGTTAACCATCGCGTGCCCCCGACCTCCACACATAAGGAAGGCAATCAAAAGAGCACCCTATGCAATAAATTTGTCACAGCTGTTACCATACGTGCATGCTACGGGACTTGCAAACCTCAACACAAGTATTTCTTAAATTCATAATTACATCAACTAGCATGACTCTAATATTACCACCTTCATTTCTCAAAACAATTATTAAGCATCAAGTTGATCATTGTATTCAATTCACTTCTCATGATAGTTTTTATTATACCCAACTTGGATGCGCACCATTCTAGGACCAATTTTATAAACATGGCAAATACCATGCTGTTCTAAAAGACTCTAAAAATAATATAAGTAAAGCATGAGAGATCAATAATTTGTAAAAAGTAAAATCACCACCATGCTCTAAAAAGATATAAGTGAAGCACTAGAGCAAAAACTATCTAGCTCAACAGATATAAGTGAAGCACGTAGAGTGTTCTAATAAATTCCGAATCATGTGAATCTCTCCCAAAAGGTGTGTACAACAAGTATGATTGTGGTAAAATAAAAAGAAAATACCCATATCATACAAGACGCTCTGAGAAAAACACATATCATGTGGTAAATAAAAATATAGCTCCAAGTGAAGTTACCGATAGACAAAGACGAAAGAGGGGATGCCTTCCGGGGCATCCCCCAGCTTAGTATTTTGGTTGTCCTTGAATATCTTGGGGTTCCATGGGCATCCCCAATCTTAGGATCTTTCCACTAGTTATTCCATAGTCCATCAAATCTTTACCCAAAACTTGAAAACTTCACAACACAAAACTCAACAGGAAATCTCATGAGCTCCATTAGTGCAAGAAATAAAAACCACCACTTAAGGTACTTTAATGAACTCAATATTTATTTATATTGGTGTTAAACCTACTGTATTCCAACTTCTCTATGGTTCATACCCCCCCCGATACTAGCCATATATGCATCAAAATAAGCAAACAACACACGAAAAGCAGAATCTGTCAAAAACAGAACAGTCTGTAGCAATCTGTAACTTTCGAATACTTATAGAACTCCAAAAATCCTACCAAAATAGGAAGTCATAGGTAATTTGTCTATTGATCTACTGAAAAAATAATCAACTCAAAATCACGTTTCTGTGATTTATTGAATTGTTTCTTGTGAGTGCAAAGTTTCTGTTTTTCAGCAGAATCAAATTAATTTTCACCCAAGATGATCCTATAGGTTCTACTTGGCACAAACACTAATTAAAACATAAATCGTATCTAGCCAGAGGCTAGACGAATTATTTATTACTAAACAGGAACAAAAAACAAGGAAAAAAATAAAATATGGTTGCCTCCCAACAAGCGCTATCGTTTAACGCCCCTGGCTAGGCATAAAAGCGAGAATAGATCTAAGTATTGCCATCTTTAGCATTCAATTCATAAGTGGCTCGCATAATAGATTCATAAGGTAATTTAATTTTCTTTCTAGGAAAGTGTTCCATGCCTTTCCTTAATGGAAATTGGAATCTAATATTTCCTTCCTTCATATCTATAATTGCACCAATCGTTCTAAGGAAAGGCCTACCAAGAATAATAGGACATGAAAGATTGCAATCTATATCAAGAACCATAAAATCTGCGGGCACATAATTCCTATTGGAAACAATAAGAACATCATTTATCCTTCCCATAGGTTTCTTAACTGTGGAATCCGCAAGGTGCAAATTTAAAGAGCAATCATCAAATTCACGGAAACCAAGCATATCACATAAAGTTTTTGGAATCGTGGAAACACTAGCACCCAAATATCACAAAGCATAGCATTCATGATCTTTTATTTTAATTTTTATTGTAGGTTCCCACTCATCATAAAGTTTTCTAGGGATATAAACTTCTAATTCAAGTTTTTCTTCATATGATTGCATCAAAGCATCAACGATATGTTTAGTAAAAGCTTTATTTTGGCTATAAGCATGAGGAGAATTCAACACGGATTGCAACAAGGAAATACAATCTATTAAAGAACAATTATCATAATTAAATTCCTTGAAATCCAAAGTAGTGGGTTCATTGCTATGTAAAGTTTTAATCTCTCCAATCCCACTTTTACCAATTTTAACATCAAGATCAAAATTCTCCAAATCATGGGAACGCCTTTTAACTAAAGTTGATTCATCTCCAGTCCCATCATTATTAAGATTCATATTGCAAAACAGGGATTTAATAGGAGACACATCAATAACTTTTAGATCTTCATCATTATTTTCATGAAAACTAGAAGTAAAAGCTCTTACAAAGCAATCTTTCTTAGCACGCATCCTAGCGGTTCTTTCTTTGCACTCATCAATGGAAATTCTCATGGCTTTGAGAGACTCATTGATATCATGCTTAGGTGGAATAGATCTAAGTTTCAAAGAATCAACATAAAGAGAAATTCTATCCACGTTCCTAGCCAATTCATCAACTTTAAGCAATTTTTCTTCAAGCAAAGCATTGAAATTCTTTTGATAATTCATAAATTATTTAACACTAATCTCAAAATCAGAGGGCATCTTATTAAAATTTCCATAAGAGTTGTTGTAAGAATTACCATAATTAGAGGAATTACTAGGAAACAGCCTAGGATTAAAGTTTCCTCTATAAGCGTTGTTACCAAAATTATTCCTACCAACAAAATTCACATCCATAGATTCATTATTATTCTCAATTTAAGTAGACAAAGGCATATCATTAGGATCAATAGTGGCACTTTTATTAGCAAACAATTTCATAAGTTCATCCATCTTTCCACTCAAAACATTAATTTCTTCTATAGCATGAACCTTTTTACTAGTAGATCTTTCGGTGTGCCATTGAGAATAATTAACCATAATATTATCTAGTAGTTTAGTAGATTCTCCTAAAGTAATTTCCATAAAAGTGCCTCCCGCGGCTGAATCTAAAAGATTTCTAGAAGCAAAATTCAATCCGGCATAAAAATTTTGTATGATCATCCATAAATTCAAACCGTGTGTAGGACAATTACGTATCATTAATTTCATCCTCTCCCAAGATTGTGCAACATGCTCATGATCAAGTTGCTTAAAATTCATAATATTGTTTCTAAGAGAGATGATCTTAGCGGGAGGAAAATACTTAGAGATAAAAGCATCTTTGCACTTATTCCACGAATCAACACTATTTTTAGGCAAAGATGAAAACCAAGTTTTAGCACGATCTCTAAGTGAAAACGGAAACAACTTCAATTTAACAATATCATTATCCATGTCTTTCTTCTTTTGCATATCACACAAATCAACGAATTTGTTTAGATGAGTAGCGGCATCTTCACTAGGAAGGCCGGAGAATTGATCTTCCATAACAAGGTTCAACAAAGCAACATTGGTTTCACAAGATTCAACATCATTAAGAGGAGCAATCGGAGTGCTAAGGAAATCATTATTATTGGTATTGGAAAAATCACATAATTTAGTATTATCTTGAGCCATTGTGATAAGCCATCCAACACATAAGCACACAAGAGGCAAGCGAAAAAGAGGCAAACGGAAAAGAGAGGACGAATAAAACGGCTAAGGTAAAGTGGGGGAGAGGAAAACGAGAGGCAAATGGCAAATAATGAAATGCGAGGGAGATGAGTTTGAGATGGGTACTTGGTATGTCTTGACTTGAGCGAAGACCTCTCCGGCAACGGCGCCAGAAAACCTTCTTGCTACCTCTTGAGCATGCGTTGGTTTTTCCCTTGAAGAGGAAAGGGTGATGCAGCAAAGTAGCGTATGTATTTCCCTCAGTTTTGAGAACCAAGGTATCAATCCAATAGGAGGCTCCTCCCAAGTCACACACTCCTACACAAACAAACAAGAACCTCGCAACCAACGCGATAAAGGGGTTGTCAATCCCTTCACGACCACTTGCAAAAGTGAGATCTGATAGAGATAATAAGATAAGATAAATATTTTTGGTATTTTTATGATATACATTAAAAAGTAAAGATTGCAAAATAAAGTAGATTGGAAACTTATATGATAGAGAATAGACTCGGGGCCATAGGTTTCACTAGTGGCTTATTGCAATATAGCATAAGTATTACGGTGGGTGAACAAATTACTGTCGAGCAATTGATAGAAAAGTGCATAGTTATGAGAATATCTAGGCATGATCATGTATATAGGCATCACGTCTGCAACAACTAGACCGAAACGATTCTGCATCTACTACTATTACTCCACACATCTACCAACTCCTGCCTGCATCTAGAGTATTAAGTTCATAAGAACAGAGTAACGCATTAAGCAAGATGACATGATGTAGAGGGATAAACTCAAGCAATATGATATAAACCCCATGTTTTTATCCTTGATGGCAACAATACAATATGTGCCTTGCTACCCCTAATGTCACTGGGAAAGGACACCGCAAGATTGAACCCAAAGCAAAGTGTCGGTGTCAAAACCGGCGGATCTCGGGTAGGGGGTCCCGAACTATGCGTCTAAGACTAATGGTAACAGGAGACTGGGGACACGATGTTTACCCAGGTTCGGGCCCTCTCGATGGAGGTAATACCCTACTTCCGGCTTGATTGATTTTGATGATATGAGTATTACAAGAGTTGATCTACCATGAGATCGTAGAGGCTAAACCCTAGAAGCTAGCCTATGGTATGATTGTTGTTGTGTCCTATGGACTAAACCCTCCGGTTTATATAGACACCGGAAGGGAGCTAGGGTTACACAGAGTCGATTACTGAGAAGGAGATCTACATCCGAATCGCCAAGCTTGCCTTCCACGCCAAGGAGAGTCCCATCCGAACACGGGACGAAATCTTCAATGTTATATCTTCATAGTCCAACAGTCCGGCCAAAGTACATAGTCCGGCTGTCTGGATACCCCCTTATCCAGGACTCCCTCAATAGCCCCTGAACCAGGCTTCAATGATGACGAGTCTGGCGCGTAGATTGTCTTCAGCATTGCGAGGTGAGTTCCATCTTCGAATACTCCAAGATAAATTCCGAACACGAGGATCGTGTCCGGCTCTGCAAGACAAATTTCATATACCACCGTAGAGAGAATAATAAACCTCGAATCTAATCTGCTGACAACTCTTTCTAGCATGACATCATGCCACGGCCCGGTCATTATTCGAACCATTTTCTACAACCTGCTTCCGCACATATTGCGAGGCGGTTTTTCTTGGCATGTCTTATCAAAGCAGAGATCGTGCCCCCTTATCGCGGGGTTCTCTTCAATACGGGCATGGGTAACCCAACCGTACCACCAATTGCGATGAGTGGGGAACGAGCAGGTTCTATTAGGCAAGCGGGGAGGCACAAAGTTTTCATTGCCTCTATAAAGGGGAAAGGCCTCTCCCTTTCTACCCATGCCTTCTTTTCCTTCTGCTTGTCCCTTTCTTTTCGCCCGAGCCCTAGCGCCCAAGCATTCATCTTCCCACCAACAAAGGTTCTCCGAAAATGTCCGGATCTGGAGCAGGAGGCCAGTGGATGGCCTCCTCCGTCCAGGACAAGGATATTAAAAAACTGCAGGCAGCAGGGTATCTGGCCAAGAAAATCGGCCACCGTCTTCCGATAGCGGGACAAATTGTCCCTACTCCGGAGCCCCATGAGAGGGTCGTTTTCCTCCCCCATTTCGTCCGCGGGCTTGGGTTTCCCCTTCACCCATTTGTTCGCGGCATCATGTATTACTACGGGATTGATTTTCGCGATATATCCCCCAATTCCTTCCTCAACAATCGACGTTTATCGTCATGCACGAGGCCTTTCTCCGCATCTCGCCGCACTTCAGACTATGGCTGAAGATCTTCAATGTGAAGCCCCAGGTGGTGAATGGCGAACACGCCGAGTGCGGAGGCGCCATGGTGAGAAGGATGCCCAAGGTCACATGGCTGACGGGTACTTTCAATGATTTCGTCAAGGAGTGGCAGCAGCAGTGGTTCTACATCACTGAGCCGCACGGCAAAAAATGGGCCGCTGCTCCTGAGTTTCGATCTGGAGCCCCTTGCGGCTTACGTCCTGCCCCAAGAAGGGCGTGAACTGGTCGTCGTTTGATGAACTGTCAGTAATCCAGGCGCGTGTCAAAGGTATGGAAAACAGGGCCATCAGGCTTGTTAACGTAGTCCAGGTGATGCTAGTCCGCCTGATCCTTCCTTGTCAGCACAGAAGCTGCAATTTGTGGGAGTATGACCCGGCCAAGCACCAGATCCTCCGGGATCTTTTCGGCTCCTCGCACAAGGACATCTGGAAGGTGCTATTTAAGTCTGAAAAACCGTGGCCGGACTCCGCCGCGGACCACGGGTACCAACTGTCCCACCCCGCAAGTCCGGTAAGTCATCATTATGTCTCGGCCATCCACATGTCTTATTGGTATGTCCTGAGGGAGATGTTTTTTAACGTGCTTTTCCACGATCACCTCCGGGATGGACGAATAAGGCGGGGCGGATTCATTGTCCGGCCCCGTTGCCGGAAGAACCGGTCGCCACTTCTAACGAAGATGCTAGTCCCAGCGCCTTACGAGGCACCAAAGAAAGAGGCCAATCAAAAGGCCAAGGAGACCAGGAGCGGCCTCCGTCGTCGCGGTGCCTCAGACACAAAGTCTGAAGACTCAAGTGACCATCCCTCCTCCGAAGAGGACGAGGAGGAGGAAGAGGACGAGGAGGAGGAAAAGGACGAGGAGGAAGAAGAGTACGAGTCCCCTATGAGGGGGAGGAAGAAAAGGACAACCTCCTCATCCTTAGAGGAAGATTCGCCTAAGAGGGGCAGAACACTCATCCCCGAGGCGTCCACCACGGCTACCGACAGCAGCCCGGAGTGGGATCCCAGGGCCCATCCCCTGGTAAACTCGTAAGTGCATGAAATCCGAACATGTCCATGCATCCGGAATTACTCGAGTGTAATATTTCGGTTTGCACCGTACTTTTTACAGTCCGACGAGGTCTCCTGCCAAACAGTCCTCATCGGAGGATTCATTGAGTTCTGATGCCTTGGAGAGCGAGACACCTCCAAGGTTCCCTTCGCCAAAGCCTGGTTGTATACCTCGGGGGCCGGACATGCGGGAGCAGCGGTTCCCATGAACGTCGACGGCGGGGGCGATCTTGGATTCAGCCCACAGTCGGACATAGTCTCGGAGACCCTTGAGGCTCCGGGATTAGGCAGGCAGCCCATATTGACTGGAGGTGGCGATCCTACTCCACCTGTGACCTCTGTCCAACCAAAGGTGTCGGGCGGCCTATCGACAGTGCTGGAGAGCGCTTCCATCATTGATGAACATCGTGCCCTTATGGGCGCGGTGATAGAAAAGATTCAGGCCGCCGAGAGCGGACTGAATGAATCCAGCATCAGCCTTGTAAAAGGCTTGGAAGTATGTTATAGGAGTTGTTAGAAGACTGTCATAGTATAGATAGTAGCCCCTGATACACTGTTCGGAGAGGACAGGAACCGGACAGGGGATCAAAGTTCCGTCCGCAGGAGACTCAGCTAATGACATATATCTATTGCTTTATGAATCAGGCGTCTGCAGGGACTGCCTCCTCTCATACTGCAGAGGTGTCCGGACTCAAACAGAGTCTGGAGTGGGCCGAAGAGGAACTCGGCCGAGTGAAGAAGCAGCTGGAGGATAAACAAGGTATGTTGAAACTTTAGTAAGTTTTAGCACAAGTAAGTAGTTGTGTCTAACTTAAAGCATTTATATTGTGCACTCTAGGAGCAAATGCGGAAATTGAGGCACTCAAGAAGGTTGTTGCCTTGGCCAAAAAGAAGGCAGTCGTGGAGCAGGCTCTCCGCAAGAAGCACGAGGCTAGGGTCGTGGAAGCTGAACGAGAGCTTCAGGAGGCCGTGAAGAAAAGTGAGACTTTGGAGTAGAGTCTATTATTGAAAGAATCCAAACTCGTCCAAGCTCTCCGAACCACAAATGATGCTCGGGAGGAAGCCCAGGCTTCTTTGAAGGATATTTAGGAGGCGTGGAATTTCTTATTCAAAGCGATTTGTATGCGATCGCAGGGAAGATTCATGGTGACCCATTGAATCCTTATTTTTCCAGGGGCGTTTGCGGATCTGCGACGCAGCATATCTGATGCTGCCTAATTTTGCCGAGCTAAGGAGAAGGAAACTATGGAGAAGCTCTTCTGGTTGCAGTATTTGGCACCGAATTATCCGGTGCCATTTGTCGACCAGCTGAAGCAGCTGATCGAACTGCATCAGGCGGCCGAACTAGCCATGAAGGATTTGGTTATCCGGCTATGGCCCGCCGAGCCCATTCCGAGCAGTTTCTTTTGGCTCGTGAAGTGAATGTGAGTGCCTGACCTCGGCTGGACGCCATTAAGCGGTCGGTGAGGGAGTCCTCGATAAGGGGGTATCCGTACAGCCGGACTATGTACTTTAGCTGGACTGTTGGACTATGAAGATACAAGATTGAAGACTTCTTCCCGTGTCCGGATGGGATTCTCCTTGGCGTGGAAGGCAAGCTTGGCAATTCGGATGTAGATCTCCTTCTCTGTAACCGACTCTGTGTAACCCTAGCCCCCTCCAGTGTCTATATAAACCGGAGGGTTTAGTCCGTAGGACACAACAACAATCATACCATAGGCTAGCTTCTAGGGTTTAGCCTCTATGATCTCGTGGTAGATCAACTCTTGTAATACTCGTATCATCAAGATCAATCAAGAAGGAAGTAGGGTATTACCTCCATCGAGAGGGCCCGAACCTGGGTAAACATCATGTCCCCAGTCTCATGTTACCATTAGCCTTAGATGCACAGTTCGGGACCCCCTACCCGAGATCTGCCGGTTTTGACACCGACATTGGTGCTTTCATTGAGAGTTCCTCTGTGTCGTCGCTGTAAGGCTTGATGGCTTCTCCAACCTTCAACAACACCGTCCAGGGAGAGACTTTTCTCCCCGGATAGATTTTCGTGTTCGGCAGCTTCGCACTGCGGGCCAACTCGCTTGGCCATCTAGAGCAGATCGATAGCTACGCCCCTGGCTGTCAGGTCAGGTTCGGGAACCTAAACTACATTGCCGACATCCACAGAGACTTGATCTTTGACGCATTCAAGCCCATGTCATGAGCGCCGAACGGTCGCCACGCGCATGACATAGATCTGTCGTCGGACAGTTTGGGATATCGCGCCTGCCATGGCTCTGGACTTTGATCCAGAGCAGATCGTGCCATCTGAGGATGGGTGGATGGACCCCGCCACGGAGGTCGCACACCTATCAGCGTTGGAGCCGAACATAGACTCCGCTTTTGAGGAAATCTGTGTCTCCGGACCCCCGAACTTATCTTCGGTCGAAGCTCCCGGACCGCGTGCATCCATGCCCATCGAATGTGATTGGGCTCCGGTCATGGAATTCACCACCGCGGATATCTTCCAGCACTCCCCCTTTGGCGATGTGCTAAATTCATTAAGGTCTTTCTCTCTGTCAGGAGATTCCTGGCCGAACTATGTTCGGCTCGAGTGGGAAGCAGGCAACGAAGAAATTCATCACCCACCCACCACCCACTTCATAGCCACGTTCGATGATTTGACCGACGTGCTTAACTTCGAATCCGAAGACATGGACGGAATAGACAACAATGCGGGAGAAGAACAGGAACCACCGCCCATAGGGCGCTGGACTGCCACCACTTCATATGATATATATATGGTGGATACTCCCAAAGAAAACAATGGCGATGAGGCAACAGGAGATAACCCCTTAGGGAAGAAATCAAAGCATGGGCGTCATTGGCGCTGCTCCAAGCCCCGCCACAGCAACACCGGCACTGGAGAAGAAAATAATCCATATGGCGCCGAAGAGGAATACAATCTTGATCAGCCTACCTTCGAGCAAGCCGAACAAGAACACGGGCAGGTCAACCCAGATGAACAGGCGACGGACGGATACTTGGAGGACGATAACTATATGCCTCCCTCCGAAGACGAGGTGAGCCTTGGTGACGACGAATTCGGCGTACCGGAGGATCCCATAGAGCAGGAGCGCTTCAAGCACCAGCTTATGGCCACTGCAAGAAGCCTAAAGAAGAAGCAACAACAGCTACAAGCAGATCAGGGTATGCTAACAAACAAACAGACTAAGGCCCCGGCAGCCGAGGAATACGGACTCGACCGCCGAAAACAATATTACCCAAAGCGCAGGCTACTACCTCAATTCGAGGAAAAGGCACTAAAGCCCGGACGATAGCCTAAACCCCGCCGCCAACACACTACGTCCAGGGGCTACACACAAGATATAGCAAGCACCCTGGGCACATCAGTAGCCAGGAACAGCGTCCGCAAACCCTCGCACAACAAATATAAGCGTCCGAAGAGAAGGGACGACACCCAGGACACGGCAGTCAATTCAGGAGCCCGCAGCCCTCATACCGTTCAGCGGGAGAAGACATTTCAAACATGGGCCCCTCCAGCCTGAACCGCATACTTGACCGCCCATGTCAAATTCATGGTACCCCAGGAACGGCAGCCAATCATACCAATAGAGAATGTTGGGTCTTTAAACAGGTCGGCAGGCAAATGCCGTAAATAGTAAGAAGGGGTCCCAGGGCAAGAAGCCCAGATCATCAAACAGCACAATGCAAAAGAAATTTCTTCCGCCAATCAAAGCCATGAACACGACAAACACCATCCACATAGGAGCAGATGTACACTCTTCGGGACGTCACCTCAACGAAGCAAGTTGCCCCGTCGTATAAAAATACGACCGATCATCTTCGACCGACTAGACTGTCCGACCAATATAAATCAGAGGTATTCCCCTATTGGCGGTGACATCAGTCCAAACTTGTTGCACAAGGGCATGGTGCGTCGGATAGCGATTGATCACTCGAGGATCAGACCCACTAAAAAACTGATTTCAGAGTGTGATAACAAGGCGCGAAGGTCATTTAGGCCCCGCCACTCTGGAGATGGTCTTCGGATCACCGAAAGATTGTCATACCGAATAATAAATCTTCGACATTACACCTCTAGGCAGTGGCTATTCAGCACTGCCAGGATAAACTGTGACTCAACGCATTATAACACAATGCCTACGGCAACCTTAAAACACCAGACCCACGTAATGTAGTCACAATTATGGACAAGACCGAATTTCACCTCGGCGCCGAAAAGTATTTGGCCACCTTAGTAACAGAAGCAGCGAGTCGCGGCTTTTTCAATCGAATCTTGATTCGACAGCCAAACTCCCGGACACCGATAAAGGAGTCTGAACAACTTCATGATACATCAGCCTGATCAGGGCTCAAACAGGCCCTCCGGCATAAGCTGGATGGGCCACATCCCACGGCTCAGCCGCTGTGCGGCATGCACACACCTTTAGCATTTTTTGCAGGTTTGCCTCTACGCATAACTGGACCGGCGACATGGAATCAGCTCGGACGCACAAAGGGGGTATCTTCACCCCACCCGAATACAATCCGGATACTACTTCGGATCTGTGCACAGCTCCCTACCGCCCAGTCCCAACAGGTTCTGCCCTCATGCCTCTCTTTTATAACATGCATTGTACTCATACGCATAGCCGAATTACTTGAATACAACATGTAGAGTCATTTTACGCTTACCTGCTATTATTTCTCACCGGCATTTTGTCATCACGGCATCCGAAACATCATGGCATGCCTTAAAACGCCAGGGGCTTCATTGCGCCCGCACTATGGCAACAAAGGCCGACCACCTTCTCGGTCGTTCGGCACCCCGAACTTATAGCATTATATGCATCAGCCTGAATCATGTCTTGCGTAATTAGTTGGGTTTGCCTGACTCCCATGTTTTGGTACCTTACGTTCCGCAATATCGGCTAAGGTAGCGCTGGGAGAACTGCTGCGATTGTGTCCCGGTTCTTCCGGATGAACACCTCAGCAGAGAAATTCGAAAACTGACTGTCATGATAAGGCGAGAGCTGGTCAACTGTTCAAGAGGTTGTAAAATCTTTAAGGATTTATTCCGCATAATGCCATAATAAAATGCAGAGTGCGAAGTATCGATCTATCGATCAGGCACTATTAGAGCCCCTCGTGCGGTCTTCCGAACACCAGGGGTTGCGCCTCCCATACTCGAATTCCTATGGCTAAGTGAGAGTAATAAAGCCCTATAGTCCGATTGCCTGGTTCGTTGTGCTGAACACCTCCTTCATGGACCCAAGAATGGGATAAAGAGTGTTCAGGTGTATCCCGAACACCCCCGTAGTTCCTACGTGGGGGCAGAAGCCGACGACTGGTCAACTCTCAAGATTAACATATAAAACGGCCACGCAGGAATAAAAATTACACATAACAGGCACATACATAAAAGTGACTTTGTTCCGCCTTACAAAGGATAGCACAACTGCCTTTAGGGAAAAATAATGTCTTTCGCACATTGCTCTGCCACAAGGTGGGCCCCTTTCAGGACACCATCATAATATAATTCGGGCTTGCGGTGCTCCTTCCCCTCCGACGGCCCCTCGGTCATCAGCTTCTCAGCATCAAGCTTCCCCCAGTGCACTTTCGCACGGGCAAATGCCATTCGTGCACCTTCTATGCAAACCGACCGCTTAATGACATCCAGCCAAGGGCAGGCACTCACAATTCACTTCACAAGCCCAAAGAAACTGCTCGGAATGGGCTCAGTGGGCCATAGCCGGATAACCAAATCCTTCATGGCTAGTTCAGTCGCCTGATGCAGTTTGATCAGCTACTTCAGCTGGTCGACAAACAGCACCAGATAATTCGGCGCCAAATACTGCGACTAGAAGATCTTCTCCGCAGTTTCCTTCTCCTCAGCTCGGTAGAATTGGGCAGCATCAGATATGTTGCGTGGCAGATCCGCAAACGCCCCTGGAAAAATCAGGATGCAATGAGTCACCATGAATCTTCCCTGCGATCGCATACAAATCGCTTTGAATAAGAAAAACCCTTACCAGTCGCAATCTTCCGCGCCTCCTAAATATCCTTCGGAGAAGCTTGGGCTTCCTCCCGAGCATCATTTGCGGTCCGGAGAGCTTGGACGAGTTCGGATTCTTTCAATAATAGACTCTGCTCCAAAGTCTCGCTTTTCTTCATGGCCTCCTGAAGCTCTCATTTAGCTTCCACGACATGGCCTCGTGCTTCTTGCGGAGATCCTGCTCCGCGGTTGCCTTCTTTTCGGCCAAGGCAACAACCTTCTTGAGCACCTCAATTTCGGCATTTGCTCCTAGAGTGCGCAATATAAATGCTTTAAGTTAGACACAACTACTTACTTGTGCTAAAACTTACTAAAGTTTCAACATACCTTGTTTATCCTCCAGCTGCTTCTTCACTCGGCCGAGTTCCTCTTCGGCCCGCTCTAGACTATGCTTGAGTCCAGACACCTCTATAGTATGAGAGGAGGCAGTCGCTGCAGATGCCTGATTCATAAAGCAATAGATATATGTCATTAGCTGAGTCTCCTGTGGATGGAACTTTGATCCCCTGTCCGGTTCCTGTCCTCTCCGAACAGTTTATCAGGGGCTACTATCTATACTATGATAGACTTCTAACAACTCCTAAAACATACCTCCAAGCCTTTTATAAGGCTGATGCAGGATTCATTTAGTCCGCTCTCGGCGGCCTGAATCTTTTCTATCACCGCGCCCATAAGGGCGCGATGTTCATCAATGATGGAAGCACTCTCCAGCGCTGTCGATAGGCCGCCCGGCACCTTTGGTTGTACAGAGGTCACAGGTGGAGCAGGATTTCCCCCTCTAGTCAAGATGGGTTGCCTGCCTAATCTTGGAGCCTCAAGGGTCTCCGGGACTGTGTCCGGCTGTGGGCCGAATCCAAGATCGCCCCCACCATCGACGTTCATGGGAACTGCCACTCCCGCGTGTCCGGCCCCCGAGGTATGCCCCCCTGGCTCAGGTCCTTTTGGGACAACACCTCGGTGTCACAACCAGGCTTTGGGGAAGGGGCCCTTGGAGGTGTCTCGCTCTCCAAGGCATCGGAACTCAACGAATCCTCCGATGAGGACTGTTTCGCAGGAGACCTTGCTGGACTGTAAAAAGTACGATGCAAAACGAAATATTACACTCTAGTAATTACGGATGCATGAACATGTTCGGATTTCATGCACTTACAAGTTTACCAGGGGCTGGGCCCTGGGATCCCACTCCGGGCTGCTGTCGGTAGCCGTGGTGGATGCCTTGGGGATGAGTGTTCTTCCCCTCTTAGGCGAATATGCCTCTAAGGATGAGGAGGTTGTCCTTTTCTTCCTCCCCCTCGTAGGGCACTCGTACTCTTCTTCCTCCTCGTCCTCTTCCTCCTCCTTGTCCTCTTCCTCCTTGTCTTCCTCTTCGGAGGAGGGATGGTCACTGGAGTCTTCGTACTTCATGTCCGAGGCACCGCGACGACGGAGGCCACTCCTGGTCTCCTTGGCCTCTTGATTGGCCTCTTTCTTCGGCGCCTCGTAAGGCGCTGGGACCAACATCTTCGTAAGAAGTGGTCCGGCCGGTTCTTCCGGCAACAGGGTCGGGCAATGAATCCGCCCCGCCTTCTTCGTCCATCTCTGAGTGATGGAAAAACACGTTAAAAAACATCTCCCTCGGGACATACCAATAAGACATGCGGATGGCCGAGACATAATGATGACTTACCAGACTTACCAGACTTCTGGTCCGAGGCGGAGTCCGGCCACAGTTTTCTGGACTTAAAGAGCACCTTCCAGATGTCCTTGTGCGAGGAGACGAAAAGCTCTCGTAGGATCTGGTGCTCGGCCGGGTCATACTCCCACAAATTGCAGCTTCTGTGCTGGCAAGGAAGGATCAGGCGAACTAGCATCACCTGGACTATGTCAACAAGCCTGATGGCCCTGTCTTCCATACCTTTGACACGCGCCTGGATTACTGAGAGTTCGTCGGACGACGACCAGTTCACGCCCTTCTTGGGCCAGGACGTAAGCCGCAAAGGGGCTCCAGATCGGAACTCAGGAGCAGCGGCCCATTTTTTGCCGTGCGGCTCAGTGATGTAGAACCATTGCTGCTACCACTCCTTGACGGAATCATTGAAAGTGCCTGTCGGACATGTGACCTTGGGCATCCTGCTCACCATGGCGCCTCTGCACTCGACGTGTTGGCCATTCACCACCTTGGGCTTCAGTTTAAGATCTTCAGCCATAGTCCGAAGTACGGCGAGTTGCGGAGAAAGGCCTCGCGCACGATGATAAATGTCGAGATGTTGAGGAAGGAATTGGGGGATAGATCGTGAAAATCAATCCCGTAGTAATACATGATGCCGCGAACAAAAGGGTGAAGGGGAACCCAAGCCCATTGACGAAATGGGGGAGGAAAACGACCCTCTCATGGGGCTCCGGAGTAGGAAAATTTGTCCCGCCATCGGAAGACGGTGGCCGATTTTCTTGGCCAGATACTCGGCTGCCCGCAGTTTTTTAATATCCTTCTCCTGGACACAGGAGGCCATCCACTTGCCTCCTGCTCTGGATCCGGACATTTTTGGAGAACCTTTATTGGTGGGAAGATGAATGCTTGGGCGCTTGGGCTCGGGCGAAAAGAAAGGGACGAGCAGAAGGAAAAGATGGCGTGGGTAGAAAGGGAGAGGCCTTTCACCTTTATAGAGGCAATGCAAACTTTGTGCTTCCCCGCTTGCCTAATGGAACCTGCTCGTTCCCCACTCACCGCGATTGGTGGTACGGTTGGGTTACCCACGCCTGTATTGAAGAGAACCCCGCGATAAGGGGGCACGATCTCTGCTTTGATAAGACGTGCCAAGGAAACTGCCTCGCAATATGTGCGGAAGCAGGTTGTAGAAAACGGTTCGAATAAGGACCGGGCCGTGGCGTGATGTCACGCTATGAAGAGTTGTCAGCAGATTAGATTCGTGGTTTATTATTCTCTCTACGGTGGTATATGAAATTTGTCTTGCAGAGCCGGACACGGTCCTTGTGTTCGGAATTTATCTTGGTGTATTTGGAGATGGAACCCGCCTCGCAATGCCGAAGACAATCTACGCGCCAGACTCGTCGTCATTGAAGTGTGGTTCAGGGGCTACTGAGGGAGTCCTGGATAAGGGAGTATCCGGACAGCCGAACTATGTACTTTGGCCGGGCTGTTGGACTATGAAGATACAAGATTGAAGACTTTGTCCCTTGTCCGAATGGGACTCTCCTTGGCGTGGAAGGAAAGCTTGGCGATTCGGATGTAGATCTCCTTCTCTATAACCGACTTTGTGTAACCCTAGCCCCCTCCGGTGTCTATATAAACCGAAGGGTTTAGTTCGTAGGACACAACAACAATCATACCATAGGCTAGATTCTAGGGTTTAGCCTCTACGATCTCGGGATAGATCAACTCTTGTAATACTCATATCATCAAGATCAATCAAGCACGAAGTAGGGTATTACCTCCATCAAGAGGGCCCGAACCTAGGTAAACATCGTGTCCCCAGTCTCCTATTACCATTAGCCTTAGACGCACAGTTCGGGACCCCCTACCCGAGATCCGCCGGTTTTGACACCGACAGTCAGTTTGCATAGAAGGTGCACGAATGGCATTTGCCCATGCGAAAGTGCACTGGGGAAGCTTGATGCTGAGAAGCTGATGACCGAGGGGCCGCTGGAGGGGAAGGAGCACCGCAAGCCCGAATTATATTATGATGGTATCCTGAAAGGGGCCCGCCTTGTGGCAGAGCAATGTGCGAAAGACATTATTTTTTCCTAAAGGCAGTTGTGATGTCCTTTGTAAGGCGGAACAAAGTCACTTTTATGTATGTGCCTGTTATGTGTAAATTTTATTCCTGCGCGGCCGTTTCATATGTTAATCTTGAGAGTTGGCCAGTCGTCGGCTTCTACCCCCACGTAGGAACTACGGGGGTGTTCGGGATACACTAGAACACTCTTTATCCGATTCTTGGGTCCATGAAGGAGGTGTTCAGCACAGCAAACCAGGCAATCGGACTATAGGGCTTTATTACTCTCACTTAGCCATAGGAATTCGAGTATGGGAGGCGCAGCCCCTGGTGTTCGGAAGGCCGCACGAGGGGCTCTAATAGCGCCTGATCAATAGATCGATCCTTCGCACTCTGCATTTTATTATGGCATTATGCGGAATAAATCCTTAAAGATTTTACAACCTCTCGAACAGCTGAACAGCTCTCGCCTTATCATGATAGTCAGTTTTCGGCTTTCTCTACTGAGGTGTTCGTCCGGAAGAACCAGGACACAATCGCGGCAGTTCTCCCAGCGCTACCTTAGCCGATATTGCGGAACATAAGGTACCAAAACATGGGAGCCGGGCAAACCCAACTAATGACCCAAGACATGATTCGGAGCTGATGCATATAATGTTATAAGTTCGGGGTGCCGAACGACTGAGAAGGTGGTCGGACTTTGTTGCCATAGTGCGGGCGCAATGAAGCCCCTGGCGTTTTAAGGCATGACACGATGTTTCGGATGCCATGATGACAAAATGTCGGTGAGAAATGATAGCAGGTAAGCGTCAAATGACTCTACATGTTGTATTCAAGTAATACAGCTATGCATATGAGTACGGTGCATGTTATAAAAGAGAGGCATGAGGGCAGAACCTGTTGGGACTGGGCGGTAGGGAGCTGTGCACAGATCCGAAGTAGTATCCGGATTGTATTCGGGTGGGGTGAACATACCCCCTTTGTGCCTCCGAGCTGATTCCATGTCGTCGGTCCAGTTATGCGTAAAGGCAAACCTGCAAAAAAATGCTAAAGGTGTGTGCGTGCCGCACAGCAGCTGAGCCGTGGGATGTGGCCCATCCAGCTTATGCCGGAGGGCCAGTTTGAGCCCTGATCAGGCTGAGGTATCATGAAGGAGTTTGGACTCCTTTATCGGTGTCCGGGAGTTTGGCTGTCGAATCAAGATTCGATTGAAAAATCCACGACTCGCTGCTTCTGTTACTAAGGTGGCCGAATAGTTTTCAGCGCCGAGGTGAAGTTCAGTCTTGTCTGTAATTGTGACATTACGTGGGTCTGGTGTTTTAAGGTTGTCGTGGGCATTGTGTTATAATGCGTTGAGTCGCAGTTTATCCTGGCAGTGCTGAATAGCCATTGCCTAGAGGTGTAATGTCGAAGATTTATTCTTCGGTATGGCAATCTTTCGGTGATCCGAAGACCATCTCCAGAGTGACGGGGCTTAAATGACCTTCACGCCTTGTTATGACACTCTGAAATGAGTTTTTTAGTGGGTCTGATCCTCGAGTGATCAATCGCTATCCGACGCACCGTGTCCTTGTGCAGCAAGTTTGGACTGTTGTCACCGCTAATAGGGGAATACCTCTGGTTTATATTGGCCGGACAGTCTAGTCGCTCAAGGATGATCGGTCGTATTTTTATACGACGGGGCAACTTTCTTTGTTGAGGTGACGTCTCGAAGAGTGTACATCTGCTCCTATGTGAATGGTGTTTGTCGTGTTCCCGGCTTTGATTAGCGGAAGAAATTTCTTTCGCCCTGTGTTGTTTGATGATCTGGGCTTCTTGCCCTGGGACCCCTTCTTACTATTTTCGGCGTTTGCCTGCCGACCTGTTTAAAGACCCAGCATTCTCTATTGGTATGATTGGCTGCCGTTCCTGGGGTACCATGAATTTGACATGGGTGGTCAAGTATGCGGTTCAGGCTGGAGGGGCCCATGTTTTGAAATGTCTTCTCCCGCTGAATGGGCTAAGGGTTGCGGGCTCCTGAATTGACTGTCGTGTCCTGGGTGTCGTCCCTTGTCTTTGGACGCTTATATTTGTTGTGTCAGGGTATGCGGACGTTGTTCCTGGCTGCTGATGTGCCCAGGGTGCTTGCTATATCTTGCGTGTAGCCCCTGGCCGTAGTATGTTGGCGGGGGGGTTTAGGCTATCGTTCGGGCTTTAGTGCCTTTTCCTCGAATTAAGGTAGTAGCCTGCGCTTTGGGTAATATTGTTTTCGGCGGTCGAGTCCGTATTCCTCGGCTGCCCGGGCCTTAGTCCGTTTGTCTGTTAGCATATCATGATCTGCTTGTAGCTGTTGTTGCTTCTTCTTTAGGCTTCTTGCAGTGGCTATAAGCCGGCGCTTGAAGCGCTCCTGCTCTATGGGATCCTCCGGTACGCCGAATTCGTCGTCACTGAGGCTCACCTCGTCTTCGGAGGGAGGCATATAGTTATCGTCCTCCAAGAATCCATCCGTTGCCTGTCCATCGGGGCTGGCCTGCCTGTGTTCTTGTTCGGCTTGCTCCAAGGTAGGCTGATCAGGATTGTATTCCTCTTCGGCGCCATCTGGATTATTTTCTTCTCCAGTGCCGGTGTTGCTGTGGCGGGGCTTGGAGCGGCACCTATGACGCCCATGCTTTGATTTCTTCCCTGAGGGGTTATCTCCTGTTGCCTCATCGCCATTGTTTTCTTTGGGAGTATCCACCATATATATATATCATATCAAGAGGTGGTAGTCCAGCGCCCTATGGGCGGTGGTTCCTATTCTTCTCCCGCATTGTCATCTATTCCATCCATGTCTTCGGAGTCGAAGTTAAGCACGTCGGTCAAATCATTCAACCGTGGCTATGAAGTGGGTGGTTGGTGGGTGATGAATTTCTTCGTTGCCTGCTTCCCACTCAAGCCGAACATAGTTCGGCCAGGAATCTCCTGACAGAGAGAGAGACCTTAATGAATTTAGCACATCGCCAAAGAGGGAGTGCTGGAAGATATCCGCGACGGTGAATTCCATGACCGGAGCCCAATCAGATTCGATGGGCATGGATGCACGCGGTTCGGGACCTTCGACCGAAGATAAGTCCAGGGGTCCGGAGACATAGATTTCCTTAGAAGCGGAGTCTGTGTTCGGCTCCAACGCCGATAGGTGTGCGACCTCCATGGCGGGGTCCATCCACCTGTCCTCAGATGGCACGATCTGCTCTAGATCAAAGTCCGGAGCCATGGCAGGCGCAATATCCCGAACACTGTCCGACGGCAGATCTAAGTCATGCGCGTGGCGATGTTTAGCGCTCCTGACATGGGCTCGAATCCGTCAAAGATCAAGTCTCCACGGATGTCGGCAATGTAGTTTAGGTTCCCGAACCTGACCTGACGGCCAGGGGTGTAGCTGTTGACCTGCTCTAGATGGCCAAGCGAGTTGGCCCGCAGTGCGAAGCCGCCAAACACGAAAATCTGTCCGGGGAGAAAAGTCTCCCCCTGGACGGCGTTGTTGAAGGTTGGAGAAGCCACCGAGCCTTACAGCGACGACACAGAGGAACTCTCAATGAAAGCACCAATGTCGGTGTCAAAATCGGCGAATCTCGGGTAGGGGGTCCCAAACTGTGCGTCTAAGGCTAATGGTAACAAGAGACTGGGGACACGATGTTTACCCAGGTTCGGGCCCTCTCAATGGAGGTAATACCCTACTTCTTGCTTGATTGATCTTGATGATATGAGTATTACAAGAGTTGATCTACCACGAGATCGTAGAGGCTAAACCCTAGGAGCTAGCCTATGGTATGATTGTTGTTGTGTCCTACGGACTAAACCCTCCGGTTTATATAGACACTTGAGGGGGCTAGGGTTACATAGAGTCGGTTACAGAGAAGGAGATCTACATCCGAATCGCCAAGCTTGCCTTCCGCGCCAAGGAGAGTCCCATCCGGAGACGGGACGAAGTCTTCAATCTTGTATCTTCATAGTCCAACAGTCCGGCCAAAGTACATAGTCTGGCTGTCCGGATACCCCCTTATCAAGGACTCCCTCACTAAGCACTTCTCCCGTTGCAAGAAAGATCAATCTAGTAGGCCAAACCAAACTGATGATTCGAAGAGACTTGCAAAGATAACCAATCATACATAAAAGAATTCAGAGGAGTTCAAATGTTTCTCATAGATAAACTTGATCATAAACCCACAATTCATCGGATCTCGACAAACACACCGCAAAAAGAGTTACATCAAATAGATCTCCAAGAAGATCAAGGAGAACTTTGTATTGAGATTCAAAGAGAGAGAAGAAGCCATCTAGCTAATAACTATGGACCCGAAGGTCTGTGGTAAACTACTCACAACTCATCGGAGAGGCCTTGGTGATGATGGAGAGGCCCTCCATGCTCGATTCCCCCTCCAGTGGAGCACCGACGAAGGCTCCAAGATGGGATCTTGCAGATACATAAGGTTGCGGCGGTGAAAATAGTTTTTTGTGGTGCTCCTAGATGGTTTCGGGGTACGAAATATATATAGGCCAAGGAGGTAGGTCAGGGGAGCCACAAGGGGCCCACGAGGCAGGGGGCGCGCCCACCCACTTAGGGAACGTCGGCCACCCTCGTGGCCGCCTCGATTGCTTCTTGACGTCCACTCCAAGTTTCCTGGATTGCGTTTGTTCCAAAAAGAACGCTGCCGAAGATTTCATTCCGTTTGGACTCCATTTGTTATTCCTTTTCTGCGAAACACTGAAATAGGCACAAAAAAACAGCAATTCGGGCTCGGCCTCCGGTTAGTAGGTTAGTCCCAAAAATGATATAAAAGTGTAAATTAAAGCCCATAAAGATGCAAAACAGGTAATGTAATAGCATGGAACAATCAAAAATTATAGATACGTTGGAGACGTATCAATGTCCAAAACGTTTGCGATGACCGATGCATCAAACACGGTTCAGATTTTAGTTGCGTGTGTGATGCAGGGCATACGGTTGATTCAGCCAAACTGTTTGTGATGAGGAATAACAACATAAATGGGCAGCCATATCAATGTGTGTGTGATATACGGCATACAATTCCCTCTGATGAACTATGTGCTATTAGGGAATGCAACAGAAACGGTCAGCCAGATCAAGGTGTGTGTGATATATGGCATACGGTTCACTCAGACAAACTGTTTTTGATTAGGCAGGAGAACAAAAACGGTTCATCTTAACAAGATGTGTGTGATATGTGGCATTTGCGATCATCCCAAAGAACACAAACGATTCGTGTAAACCAGATGTGTGTGATACGCAGTAAACAACCCACTCGGATGAACTATTTGGGATGAGAAATTATAACACAGACGGTTACTATAGTAAGTTCTGTGTGATAGTGGGCAGACACGTACACGTACATCCGAAAACAAGGGCCCACTTTTCGGGCTTCTGATGCGTGGCATACAGTTGATCCAAAAGAATTGCTTGCGATGAGACAGAACAACAAAAACGGGGCTTTGTGGGCCCAGAACCATCAGTAAACTATGACTTTGTTTCTCCTCACATTGCAGATTACAATGCAATAAGTAATTGTAAATCTGCTCACACACATCAAACGTATATGTGTTCACACTTAGCACCGGGCTATAAAAGCTACCCACTCGAAAATTACTTCACATTTCCTCTCCTCATCACCTACAAAACTGGTCTTTCCTGTCAAGTCGTTCCGCCATGACCGGTAGGAGGAGTTTCGGGTGGGCATATAACCAGGCAGCAAAGACCAAGGCCACTAAAGCACTAGAGAGGTCCCGTCGCGAAGCGGCTGCCGCAGCCACAGCAGAGATATCCTGGCGCGCTGCGGAGCCCTTGAACGAGCTCTCACGGGCACACGAGGGCTCTCACAAGCGCACTCGCCGCATCAGCGATCGCGATGAGCTGGCGTTGCTGAAGTCCTTGGTCGGCGATGACGACATTCTTGCTGGCCTCATTAAGCAGAAGGAGCTGGTCGACGGCTTGATGAAGCTGCTCAAGATCAGCGATGCCTCGATTGACAAGGCGGCCGGCCTTGTCGAGCAACTCATCGGTGCAATGCGAAGCTCCTCAAGGCACTCACCGAGAAGGAGGAAGAGGCCGCCGGCTGGAAGATGTTGCATGAGCAGAGCAGTGCCTCGGGGATGACACTGACAGCGGTCATCGAGGAACTAATTGGTGACTTGAGGAAGATCCGGATCGAGCGCGAACAGGAGGTGGAGGAATCCATGGCTACTTTCAAGCAAAGCCGTGAGGAATGAGGATGGAGCTAGAGGATGTCATTGCCCAGCGATCCATCGAAGAGTAGATACAGTAGCGATCTACTCCCTCCGTTTCGATTTACCCATCGTGGTTTTAGTTCAAATTTGAACTAAAACCACGACAACTAAATTGGAACAGAGGGAGTAGATCGTTGTCTATGATTTCCTTCTTCTCTTGCCCCCGTGTCTTCCGAACTTTGCCGCATGTGGCATTTAAAATTATCGGAAATATGTAAGACAATTATTATCTGCGCCATTGTAAATTTGTCGTCGTACTATCCGTTGCCATTTTATTTGTCGTCCTATTATCCGTTGTCCTATGTGACAATTTAAATTAGGTTGGAATACGAGTTGAAAACACGAACAAAGCAAATGCTGCCATCGGATCACAATCAAACACCCTCCGTCCACCCATAAAAAAACCTCCGTCCAGGCGCTTTAATAACCCATTAATGGCGAAGTTTTGAGCGAGGCAAGCTGCGGCCGGTGCATGGAGGTCAAAGAGCTCGCTTCCTGGTGAGCATGGGCGGCCTTGCTGCTTGCACGTGTCCCGTCGGGCCTGCGAGGTGGACAGGATGCATGTGTCCCGTCAAGCCTGCGCGGCGAACTGCTCGCACGCATCCCGTCGAGCCTGCATGCCGGACTTCTCGCGCTCGTCCCGTCTAATTAAACAGCTGCATGCAAGCCACTGAGTATGGTTAAATATTGACACAGTTTGTGAAATTAAAGTGTCAGCTTATTGTTTCAAAAAGGACTTCGTTGGCTACTAATGTGTGCGCCTCTTCTCAAACTTGACGGTTTTTTTACCATGGCATATATGTGCCATGTCATGAAACCAGGCCAAGTTTCATGTTTTATGGGTGAGTTTTAGATTTACTAGGACTTAAAAACCGAGATTCTCAATGTTTCAGGACGACGAAAAGTTTGTAATTCATTCTCATTCCTTAAATGAGACCTAAACATGCACCCAATGACACATGTACAATTTCCCACCCATTTTGTGTGTGTAGTTCAAATTTGAATTATGGACTACATTTAATGCGTAGAAAACTTAGTAATATATACAATGGCCATACGAACCCTAAACATGCACCCAAGGACACATGTACGTTTTTTCTAGCCATTTTGATGCACTGGAGCATGTATTTGTAGTTCGGATTTGAATTATGGACATTAAATGCCTAGAAAACTCAATTAATGAATAAAAAGGGTCTAACGGACCGTGAATAATTTCAAAGTTCAGCGTGAATCTCCCATTGTTCCGTACTTGTTGCGTGTAGAAAACAATACGAGGCTAGAAGAGGGAGCGATTATCGTTTGGCCCACAAGGGGACACGTTTCCCTATTGAAACCACGAGAGTTCTTGCGACAGGCTCCGGTTTGTAAGAGGTTTGTAATAAAGCTTCGCCCAAATTGACAATGTTTTTACCACGACATATATGTGCCATGACGTGACACCATGCCAGCTTTAATGACTTTATGGTGAGTTTTGGATTTATGGGGATTTAAAACCGAGATTCCAAATGTTTGAGGACGAGCCAAGACACTGGTCAGGTTATAATTCATTCCCATTCCTTGCATGGGACCTAAACATGCACCCAAGGACACATGCATGTATAATTATTCTAGCCATTTTGGTGAACTTCATATGTATTTATACTTCAGATTTGAATTATGGACATTAAATGCCTAGAAAACTCAATTGGTGTATAAAAAGGCCAAACGAACCCTGAATAAGTTTAAATTTTAGCATGGATATCATGTCATTCCATGTTGCCCGTAGAAGACAATACAAGGCGGAAAGAAGGAGCGACTACGTTTCTCCACAAGGGGAACATGTTTCCCTATCGGAACCATCAGGCTTCCTTGAGAGAAGCTCCGGTTTGTAAGAGGTTTGTAATAAAGCTTCGACCAAATTGGCAATGTTTTTACCACAACATATATGTGCCATGACGTGACACCATGCCACCTTTGATGACTTTCTGGTGAGTTTTGGATTTTATGGGGATTTAAAACCCAAGATTCCAAATGTTTGAGGACGAGCCAGGACGCCGGTACAGTTGTAATTCGTTCCCATTCCTGGCATGGGACCTAATTAAACATGCACCCAAGGACACATGCACGTACAATTTTTCTAGCCATTTTGGTGAACTAGAGCATGTATTTGTACTTCAAATTTGAATTATGGATATTAAATGTCTAGGAAACTCAATTAGTGTATAAAAAGGCCACACGAACCCTGAATAAGTTTAAATTTCAGCATGGATATCATGTCGTTCCATGTTGCCCGTAGAAGACAATACCAGGCAAAAAGAGGGAGTGACTACGTTTTGCCACAAGGGGAACACGTTTCCCTATTGGAACCATTAGGCTTCCTTGAGAGAAGCTCTGGTTTGTAAGAGGTTTGTAATAAAGCTTGGCCCAAATTGGCAATGTTTTTACCACGACATATATGTGCCATGACGTGACACCATGCCACCTTTGATGACTTTCTGTTGAGTTTTGGATTTTATGGGGATTTAAAACCCGAGATTCCACATGTTTGAGGATGAGCCAGGACGCCGGTACAGTTGTAATTCGTTCCCATTCCTGGCATGGGACCTAATTAAACATGCACCCAAGGACACATGCATGTGCAATTTTTCTAGCCATTTTGGTGAACTTGAGCATGTATTTGTAGTTCAGATTTGAATTATGGACATTAAATGCATGCCTAGGAAACTCAATTAGTGTATATATAAAAAGGCCAAATGAACCCTGAATAAGTTTAAATTTCAGCATGGATATCATGTAGTTCCATATTGCCCGTAGAAAAATACAAGGCGAAAATAGGTCGTGATTATGTTTCGACAACAAGGGAACATGTTTCCCTATCGGAACCACAAGGCTTCTTGTTGAGAGAAAGCTCCGGTTTGTAAGAGGTTTGTAATAAAGCTTGGCCCAAATTGGCAATGTTTTTACCATGACATATATGAGCCATGACGTGACACCATGCCACCTTTGATGACTTTCTGTTGAGTTTTGGATTTTATGGGGATTTAAAACCCGAGATTCCAAATGTTTGAGGACGAGCCAGGACGCCGGTACGGTTTCCCTATCGGAACCACAAGCTTCTTGTTGAGAGACTCTCCGATTTGTAAGAGGTCCGTAATGCGGGTGAAATGATGATATGTAGCATGCCAACTTTCAACCATTTCAAAGTTCATTTGAAGTGCTTTTCAATTTCAGGGTCATTTAGCTCAAAAAATCGCAAATGTATGAAAAATACGAAATGAAGTCAGGAAGGGTTGAAAATTGATGATGTGGCTTTGAATGGTGCATTTTGAACACACAAAAAGTCTGGAGTTCAAATAAGTTCAAAAAAGTGATATCCCTTTGTAACGGAGGAGTTTTCGTTCGAAACCCTAATACTTCGAAAGAGATTGTCCATTCTATACACGAAGTGCATCCAGTTTTTGTCGTAACCCTCTCAACTTTTTAGAACATGCTATATGGGTGAAATGATGATACCATGCCAACTTTCAACCTTTTCAGAGTTCATTTGAGGTTTGTAATAAAGCTTGGCCCAAATTGGACAATGTTTTTACTATGACATATATGTGCCATGACGTGACACCATGCTAACTTTCATGACGTGACACCATGCCAACTTTCATGTATACTTTTTCTAGCCATTTTGGTGAACTGGAGCATGTATTTGAAGTTTAGATTTGAATTATGGACATTAAATGCCTAGGAAACTCAATTAGTGTATAAAAAGGCCAAACGAAAGCCATGTGCCTACCAAACTATGGCCAATGCCGCCCGAGATCTGAGTCATGCGTTCTGATTGGCCAGAACCCAAACCCCACAGATCGTATGTCTGCATTATTGGATGCTCCCAGATCGAACGACAACCCTCAGCCCTTTCGACAGCACATGCAGTACATGGGTAAGCACTGTGCGCATGCATCGTCTAGCTCACGCTTCCTTCTCTTATACGTTTTCTAAACAGGCTACCGTTTCTCGCCACTCCTCTCATTGGTTTCCCGCCTCTTCTCCCATCGGTTTCCTGCTACCAGTGTCAGTGCTCGTTGAAGGCTAGGCGGCAACATACCAGCCATCACACACAGTTTCTAAAAGAACAAATGTGCATGATAGGAGGGAGTAGGTCCCATAGGGTGACCAGTGTGAGCAAAATAGTGCAAGTACTGGCTTAACCGTGTGCGATGCAAGTGCGCTGTAAAATCAGCACGACTGCACAAGCGCGAGCAAATGGTGGAGGTACTGGTTTAACCATGTGTGATGCAAGTGCACTGTGAAATCACCATGACTGCGCAAGCGCGAGCAAAATGGTGCAGGTACTGGCTTAACCGTGTGCGATGCAAGTGCGCTATGAAATCACCACGACTGCGCAAGCGTGAGCAAATAGTGGAGGTACTGGTTTAACCGTGTGCGATGCAACTGCACTGTGAAATCACCACGGATGCGCAAGCACGAGCAAAATGGTGCATGTACTGGCTTAACCGTGTGCGATGCAAGTGTGCTATGAAATCACCATGACTACGCAATCTTGGCCACTCCCACCCCGCATCAATTCCTTTACCTAGATTTTAGTAGTCATCGTACTTCAACCGTCGCCCACACTCCTCCAGCACCGGCCTTATAGTAAAACTGCAGTAGCCGAAGCATTTGAACCGTCGCCCTCCCTCGTCCACCACCATCTCTACCCACCATTACTAAAAGTTTTAGTAGCCGTGTCGTATCCTCAAACACC